>NC_073378.1:61024855-61324855 GCF_028641065.1 Leucoraja erinaceus | reverse complement strand
ATTTAAGAAACAGTTAGACAGGTACATGGATAGGACAGGTTTGGAAGGATATGGACCAAGTGCAGCAGGTGAGACCAGTGTAGTTGGGACATGTTTGTCGTTGTGGGCATGTTGGACCGAAGGGCCTGTTTCCACACTGTCACTCTATGACTATGTGACTCTGAGGTCTCTGGTGATGCTCTGTCAGGCCTGTATTGCAGCCATCTTTAGCTAATGCTTGTTTTGGGGGCTAGTCTCCTTCAGTTTCCACTTCAGCATATAAAAGTAATGCTCAATTGGGTTCAGATCGGGTGATTGACTTGGCCACTCAAGAATCAACCTTTGAAATTTAGTTTTGAAATACTCCTTTGTTGCTCTAGCAATATGTTCGGGATCATTATCTTGCAGTAGAATGAACTGCTGGCCCATGAGTTTTGAGGCATTTGTTTGAACTTGAGCAGATGGGATGTGTCTATACACTTCAGAATTGCATCTTGC
Source organism: Leucoraja erinaceus (assembly GCF_028641065.1). Classification (NCBI taxonomy): domain Eukaryota; kingdom Metazoa; phylum Chordata; class Chondrichthyes; order Rajiformes; family Rajidae; genus Leucoraja; species Leucoraja erinaceus. The sequence goes on along the minus strand of NC_073378.1, from coordinate 61,324,378 downwards.
AGTGTAGCCCCTGTAGTTCCATTCATGAAGTCTTCTGCGGACCGCAGGCATTGACAAATCCACACCTGAAGGGTGTTTCTGATCTGTCGGACAGGTGTTGGGGGATTTTTCTTTATTATAGTGATAATTCTTCTGTCATCGGCTGTGGAGGTCTTCCTTGGCCTGCCAGTCCCTTTGCGCTTAGTAAGCTCACCAGTGCTCTCTTTCTTCTTAATTATGTTCTAAACAGTTGATTTTGGTAAGCCTAACGTTTGGCAGATGTCTCTTAACAGTTTTATTCTTGTTTCTCAGACTCATAATGGCTTCTTTGACTTTCATTAGAAGGATGAGAGGGCATCTTATTGAAACAAAAGATTATTAAGGATTTGGACACTTTAGAGGTAGGAAACATGCTCCCGATGTTGGGGGAGTCCAGAACAAGGAGCCACAGTTTAAGAATAAGTAGTAAGCCGTTTAGAATGGAGATGAGGAAACACTTTTTCCACAGAGAGTTGTGAGTCTGTGGAATTCTCTGCCTCAGAGGGCGGTGGGGGCCGGTTATCTGGAAACTTTCAAGAGAGAGCGAGATACGGCTCTTGAAGATTGCGAAGTCATGGGATGTGGGGAGAAGGCAGAAATGGGGTATTGATGGTGGATGACCAGCCATGATCACATTGAATGGCGGTGCTGGCTTGAAGGGCCATGTGGCCTACTCCTGCATCTATTGTCTATTGGCACAACTTTGGTCCTCATGTTGATAAACAGCAATAAAAGTTTCCAAAGGTGATGGAAAGACTGGAGGAAAGGCTAGGTGCTGAGAGCTCACTTATACCTGCATTAAAGAGGAATTTAAACACACCTGAGTAATTACAAACACCTGTGAAGCCATGTGTCCCAAACATTATGGTGCCCTGAAATGGGGGGACAATGTATAAACACTGCTGTAATTTCTACATGGTGAAACCAAAATTTATAAAAATACCCTTTATTAAAATCTGACAATGTGCATTTTAACCACATATAATTTTTTTAATATTATAAATCTCAAATTGTGGAGTACAGAGGCAAATAAATAAACGATGGATCTTTGTCCCAAACATTATGGAGGACACTAAAACAACATGCACCCACTAATCTTTTTCTTGATTGCCTTGATTAAATCTTCTGGCTACCAGCTGTTTGAGATGTCTGATTTATTTTAATTACTTTAATTTCCATTCCTGCCACAGTAGGATTCAACTCATATTTTGTGGACCGGTACTTTTGGACTCTGGTTGCTGGCCCTGTAGCTTAATAACTAATCTAAGATGGACAATATTTGCACTATCACAGGTTTAGTTTAGAGACACAGGCTTTTCAACCCACCGAGCTCACGATGACCAATGATCAAGAGTCAAGAGTCAAGAGTCAATTTAATTGTCATTTGGACCCCTTGAGGTCCAAACGAAATGCCGTTTTTGCAGCCATACATTACAAACAAATAGACCCCAGACACAACATAATTTACATTTTACTTAAACATCCATCACTTGTGATGGATTTCCATTCCTGCCACAGTAGGTCATTCAACTCATATTTGGCGATTGTGGACCCACGGTACTTTTTGGACTCTGGTTGCTGGCCCTGTAGCTTAATAACTAATCTAAGATGGACAATATTTGCACTATCACATGCATTAGTGCGAAGTTACAAAATACTGTTAACTACCGAGGTTTAGTTTAGAGACACAGGCTTTTCAATCCACCGAGCTCACGATGACCAATGATCATCCGTACTCTAGTTCTAGCCCATATACAATGTCAATTTACAGAAGCCAATTAACCTACAAACCTGTGTTGTGGCCTCCTCTTACCACTGGATAATTTGTCAAGAGCAGGAAGTGTTTTTTGTTTATGAGGGATCTAGTCAAACTTGCAAAACCAGATAGCTTTTTTTCCTTGAACGCTGAAGGTTGCAGTCAGGCCTGATAGAAGTATATAAAATTATGAGAGGCATAGGTAGGGTAGTCTGTCAGAACCTTTTTCCCACGATGGAAAGAAAATACTAGAGTGCATAGATTTAAGGTGAGAGTCGCAAAGTTTAAACAAGATGTGTGGGTCAACTGTTTTACACGGTGGGTGCATAGAACATGCTGTTCGGGGTGTTCGTTGAAGCAGATATGATTGTGTGTATTTAAGAGGCAGCATAAAGGCCCTGTCCCACTTTTCCGAGTTACTCACAAACTCTCTCGAGTTTTCCCCTTGTTTCGAACTCGGGAAATGTCGGGGAATATCGGAGGAGGCCGAAGTAGTCCATAGATGTTTTGTAGCGGCTCATAATGCCAGCCATAGGATGTCAGGGGAGTGGGGGGGACAGAGATAGAATGTAGGGGACAGGGCGGTCTAAAGATAGAATGTAGTTGGAGACAGTAAGACTGGTGGGAGAACTGGGAAGGTGGTGGGGATGGAGAGAGAGGGAAATCAAGGGCTATTTGAATCAATCACAATCACAATACTTTATTAGCCAAGTATGTTTTGCAACATACGAGGAATTTTATTTGCCAAGCCAGTCATACAAATAATTGAAGTCAGGGGATGTGGGGAGAAGGAACACACAAAATATATTTTAACATAAACATCCACCACAGTGACTCCTCCACATTTCTCACTGTGATGGGAGGCAAAAAAAAGTTCAAATCTCTTCCCTTCTATGCTCTCCCGTGGTCGGGGCCTCGATCCCTCCGTTGACGATCTTAACTCCCGTAGCCGGCAACATTTCGGCCCTCCGCATTGGGGTGATCAGCTCCTGCATTGGGGGGATGTCGGGGATAGTCGAGCCTATACAACTGCAGAAGAACTTCTCTACTCCTATACTGAAATCCTCTTGTATGAAGGCCATTAACATTCCATTAACTTTCTTCACTGCCTGCTGTACCTGCACGCCAAATTTCAGTGACAGGTGTACAAGGACATCCAGATCTCGCTGTACCTCCCCTTTACCTAACCTAACCCCATTGAGATAATAATCTGCCCCCTTGTTTTTGCCACCAAAGTGGATAATCTCACATTTATCTATATTATACTGCATCTGCCACGCATCTGCCCACCTGCAACCTCCTAACATCCTCTTCACAGTTCACACTGCCACCCAGCTTTGTGTCATCCGCAAACTTGCTAGTGTTGCTCCTAATTCCCTCTTCCAAATCATTAATATATATGATACACAGTTGCGGCCCCAACACCGAGCCTTGCGGCACTCCACTTGCCACTGCCTGCCATTCTGAAAAGGACCCGTTCACTCCTACTCTTTGCTTCCTGTCTGCCAACCAATTTTCTATCCGTCAACACCCTACCCCCAATACCATGTGCTCTAATTTTAGGCACCAGTCTCCTGTGCGGGACCTGATCAAAGGCTTTCTGAAAGTCTAGATACACTACACCCACTGGCACCCCTTCATCCATTTTACTTGTCACATCCTCAAAAAATTCCAGAAGATTAGTCCAGCATGATTTCCCTTTCATAAATCCATGTTGAGTTGGACTAATCCTTTTACTGCTATCCAAATGCCCCATTATTACCCCTTTAATAATTGACTCCAGCATCTTTCCCACAACCGAAGTCAGGCTAACTGGTCTGTAATTCCCCGTTTTCTCGTTCGCTCCTTTCTTGAAAAGTGGGATAACATTAGCTATCCTCCAATCCACAGGAACTGATCCTGAATCGACCGAACATTGGAAAATAATCACCAATGCGTCCACTATTTCTAGAGCCACCTCCCTGAGGGCCCTGGGATACAGACCATCAGGCCCCGGGGATTTATCATCCTTCAGTCCCCTTAGCCTACCCAATACTATTTCTCGCCTAATTAAAATTTCTTTGAGTTCCTCAACCCCCTCTGGATCCTCTGTCCTCCAGTACTTCTGGGAGATTGTTTGTGTGTTCCTTAGTGAAGACAGATCCGAAGTACCTGTTCAACTCTTCTGCCATTTCCTTGTTCCCCATAATAATTATTCCCGTGTCTGCCTTCAAGAGACCCACATTTGACTTTGCTACTCTTTTTCCCTTAACATATCTAAATAAGCTTTTACTGTCCTTCTTTACATTCCTGGCCAGCTTCCCCTCGTACTTCATCTTTTCAGCCCGTATTGCCCGTTTTGTTTCCTTCTGTTGTCCTATGAAAGGCTCCCAATCCTCTGGCTTCCAGCTACTCTTTGCTGTGTTAGACATCTTTTCTTTTCGTTTTATTCTATCCCTAACTTCTCTTGTCAGCCACCGTTACCTCCTACTCCCCTTAGAATCTTTCTTCCTTGGAATAAATTTGGATAACTATTTATTGTCCACTCACAAAAAATATGTTGCAGAGAGCGTATTGAAAATTCACTGGTGGGATTAGGAGTTAAATAGCATGCATGGTTTACATGAAGTTACCTTCTTTTTCTATTAATTAAAAAAATATGAGGAGTGATCTGGTTGAGATCTTTAAAATTAAAAATTCATTCAGCTGTTTGGATAGTGAATATATTTTCACCGATGGAAAATTTCCAAAGGCACTTAAAAAAAATGGAGTTAGTACCTACACAAATGGAATCAGGAAGTATGTTTTAACACAAAGCATTGTTGAAATGTGAATACCTCTTCTCCAAGTCAACATCAATTGTCTTAAAAAAAATTGTGAAAGCTGTTAGGTAAGAGTATAAAAGGATATGAAAAAGGATAGAAAAATACTTTAAGTAGGTATGAGTCAGCAATGTATTGCATTTAGGCAAAATAGACTCTGGGTTGACTCACTATAATAAGTTCATGTCATTGTAACAGAATTAGGTTATTCAGCCCATCGAGTCCATGCCGTTCAATCATGGCTGATCGATCTTTTCTTCCCAACTCTTCTCCTGTCTTCTCACCATAATCTATGACACTAATCAAGACCCTGTCAATGTTCCAAAGACTTGGGTAGGGGGTGGGGGGGAGGGTTGGTTGGAAATAACAGGGTACACAACAGAAACACTTCTGATCAAAGGGAGAATGTGTACCAACTCCATGCAGACAACACCCAAAGTTGAGATCAAACCTGAATCTCTGGCCTATGAAGCATCAGCATTAGCTGCTGTGCCATTACTCTGCAGCAAGTTGGAGAAAAGGACAATAGAAATATACAGCATAGATGGATATATTAGGCCGTAACCTTGGAAAGTTCTTTGAAAGTGCTTAGAGTGGAAAACATTCATCTAGAAATTGGGCAGGCTGCTACAGTGGGAGAATTTTTGCACTGACTCACTTTCTGATGGTTTGCATAAGAATCACATAATCTTGCAAGTTTAGTGAAGAGGTACAAGCAGGAACCACTGAGGTCTTGTTTTAGGGCAAAATATCCCACAACAGGTCACAAGCAGATGCTTTTGCACTGGCTCTCCATTTTGCCCTGGACCATCTGGATAACTGAAACACGTTCACATGGCTGTTAGTCATTGACTACTGCTTGGCATCCAACACAATCATCTGCTCTCAAGTTATAGCTAAAGTCCAAGATCTATACCTTCATTTGCAACTGAATCCATGACTTGCTCATTAGCAGAACAAAATCAATGCAGATCGGTGATATCATCCCCCTCACTGACATTAACACAGGTGTACCTCAAGGCTGCATGCTTTGTTCTACTCACTTTACACTTTACACTTTACACACATGGCTGTGTGTCTAAGGGAGCTCCATGCGAACAACACTGTTGTTGGCTGAATCATGGGTGGAGATGATTGAGCATACAGGAGAGAGGTAAACATCTGGTTGAGTGGCGCCACAACAATTACCACCCACACAACATCATCAAGACTGAAGAACTAAATATTGACTTAAAAAATTTGAAGTTAGAAGGCCATATGCAGTTTTCATTGGTGGGTGAGCAGTAGAGAGATATGGCAGCTTCATTGATGTTAAAACCTCAGATGAGCTGTCTTGGGCCCAGCACAGATAGAATATAGAATAGAATAGTTTCTTTATTGTCATTGTAACATGAACCATGTACAACGAAATTTAAAAATGTCAGCCAGTCAGTGCACCATTCAAACATTTCTAAAAGCTAACGATACATACAAGATAAAATATTAAAAGATAAACAACTAAAATAAATATCACGAAAATAGCACGCATAAACACCCAACCCTCCATCCTTCTGTCGATTTCACAGTGTACCACAGTCCCTTAGTATGTCTCGCCCCTGCGTTCCTTGGCGGCTACATTTAGTGCTTTTATAGCAGTGGGGTAAAAACTGTTTTTTAGTCTGTTCGTCCTTGTCCTTGTAGATCTGTACCGTCTGCCTGACGGCAACAGTTCAAACAGGGAGTGTCCGGGGTGGGAAATGTCCTTTATGATACTCTGGGATTTTTTGATGCAGCGGGAACTGTGTAAGTCCTCCAAGGTAAGGAGAGGGCAGCCGACAATCCTCTGGGCGTTGTCAATGGCCCTCTGGAGCGCTTTCCTCTGAGCCGCTGTGCAGCTGGTGTACCACACACATACACAGTATGTTAGTATGCTCTCAATGGAGCACCGATAAAAGGACAGCAGCAGTCTCTGAGTGATGTTATTCTTCCTGAGCACCCTCAGGAAGTGCAGTCTCTGCTGGACCTTTTTCAGCAGCGCAGTGGTGTTCACGCTCCACGTCAGGTCCTCCTCAATATGGATTCCCAGGAAGCGGAAATCCGCCACCCTCTCCACACAGTCCCCTCTGATAGTCAATGGTACCATGTCCGTTTTATTCTTCCTAAAGTCTATTATTAATTCCTTTGTCTTTAAGGTGTTGAGGAGCAGGTTATTTTCTTCACACCACACTGTCAGCTGCTCCGCCTCATCCCGGTAGGCGTACTCGTCCCCCCCGGAGATGAGTCCCACCACCATAGTGTCATCCGCAAATTTGACAATGGTGTTGCTGTGGTGGGCGGGGGTGCAGTCTTGTGTGTAGATGGTGTAGAGCAGGGGGCTAAGTGGAGAGCCGGTACTGAGGCTGAGGGCCGTGGATGTATGATGGCCCACTCTGACTCTCTGGCTGCGACCCGACAGGAAGCTATTTATCCACGTGCAGGTGGAGTGTGGAAGTCCCAAGTCCCCCAGTTTGTCCACCAGTTTGTGGGGAAGGATGGTATTAAAAGCAGAGCTGTAGTCCACAAAGAGCATCCGCACGTAGCTCCCCCGCTGCTCCAGGTGAGACAGTGCAGCATGGAGAGCTGTGGCTACAGCGTCCTCTGTAGATCTATTTGCTCTGTACGCAAACTGGTGGGGGTCAAAGCTTCGGGGCAGGAGTGATGTGATATGACCCCGGACCAGTTTTTCAAAACACTTCATCACCACTGGTGTGAGTGCGACTGGCCGGTAGTCGTTGAGGCTGGAGATGTTGGTTTTTTTGGGCAAGGGGACTATGGTGGAGGACTTCAGACAGGGTGGAACAGTGGACTGGGCCAGAGACTGGTTAAAAATCCTCGTACAGACTCCAGCCAGCTGGTCTGCGCAGTCCTTCAACACGCGTCCAGAGACGCCGTCAGGTCCAGTAGCCTTCCTTGGATTGATGGCCCGCAGCGTGCGCCTCACCTCATGCTCCTCTATCTTGAGGGTTAGGCTGCTGTGGACCATGTGCTGTGATGTGGCTGTCTCGGGTGGCTCCACTTCAAAGCGAGCAAAGAAGTGGTTCAGCTCCTCTGCCAGCGAGGCGTCACCTTCAACAGCTCCAAGGTTGGTCTTATAGTTGGTGAGATACTGGATCCCCTGCCACACTTGCCTGCTGTTGTTACTGTCTAGGTGGTCCTCTATCTTCCTCCTGTAGTTTGATTTGACCTCTCTGATGCCTCTCTTCAGGTTAGCTCGGGCCGTGCTGTATAAAGCCCTATCGCCAGACCTAAAAGCGGTGTTCCTCTCTTTCAACAGCCGCTGGACCTCCTGGGTCATCCAGGGCTTCTCGGGTCATCCAGATATATTCATCCCGGGTCATCCAGATATATAAACAAAGAAGACTACCATCAGACAGGAGGTACAGAAACCTGAAGTCCCACACCGCCAAGTAGAGAAACAACTACTTTCCTACAACCATCAGGTTTTTGAACCGACCAACACAATTATAATCCTATTTCATCAACGAAGCTCTGCAGATGACCTCTTCCTTGTTGTCTAATTGTATTCAGCACCAATGTATTGTTTTTTACAATCCTTTTCTTTTTACTGTTTTGTAGAATTTACGTGTACTTTATATATAATTTATTGGTTAATGTTTTTGTCTCAGTCTGATTGCCTGTGATGCTGCTGCAAACAAGATTCTCATTGTACAGCAGTGGTTCCCAACCTTTTTTTGGCCATGCCCCACCTAATCACTTCTAAAATCCTGATTGAGTGGTGATATATAATTCTTATAATTTAAAAAGTGAACTCCGTTTCAGCTGAAGAACGATGGTGCGGTGATTATGTAATAACTACACAATAAAGACCTTTTTTACCCCCAAACATTTTTTTACTCAAAATAACATCTGAAACATAAACTACATATGTTTACCTGATGGAAAATCCTAAAAAATAAAAATTGAAAATTTGGACCCAGACCTCCTCAGTCGCGCTCAATTGCCCCCCTTAAAAATCAAATTGCACCCCCTGTGGGGCGTACGCCCCACGTTGGGAACCACTGTTGTACAGTAATTGTGCATATGACAATAAATTTGACTTGATTTGAAATTTGTCCAAAATGGAACTAATTGAGTTTTATGGTGTCACCAAAGCATTTTTATTTTCTTGTCTATTTGTTGTTTATTTTGTTCAGAGGTGCAGCAATGGTTCTCAATCTCCGGTTGTGGTCTGAAATTGGGCCACAAAGGATTGAAACGGTGCCATGAAAGATTGAAACAAAAATTATGGAAAATCCCTACGAAAGTTATCGAAATGGTTGACGTGCTGCCTGCAGCAGTTGAGCAAGTTTCAACATGCAAAGGATAGGCGGGTAGATTTCAGTTTCAATTTAGTTTCATGTCACTTCTACCGATGTACAGTGAAAAGCTTTTGTTACATGCTAACCAGTCAACAGAAAGACAATACATGATTACAATCGAGCCATTTACAGGGTATAGATTCATGATAAGGGAATAATGTTTAGTGCAAGGTAAAGCCAGCTAAGTCCGATCAAGCAAAGTCCGACGGTCACCAAAGTGGTAGATAGTAGTTCAGTACAGGTGGAAAGAAACTGTACCCAAATCTGGTGGTATGCGTTTTCACACTTCTATACCTTTTGCCTGAATGGAGAGGGAAGAATAGGGAGTGGCCAGGGTTAGACTCATCCTTGATAACGCTGCTGGCCTTGCCGAGGTAGCGTGAGGTATAAATGGAGTCAAGAGAAGGGACGTCAGTTTGTGTGATGGTATGGGCTGCATCCACAATTTATTGCAATTTCTTACGGTCTTGGATGGAGCTGTTCCCAAACCAACCTGTGATGCATCCTGATAAAATGCTTTCTGTTGAGGTTTGTTGAGAGTTGTAGGGAAATGCCAAACTTCCTAAGCCTTCTAAGGAAGTAGAGGCATTAGTGTGCTTTCTTGGTCGATTTTTTCAAAATGGTTGTCCAGGAGTAGTGTGGGTGATATTTAATCCTAGGAATTTGACGTTTTCAATCATTACTACTTCAGCACCATCAATGCAAACTAGGGTATGTGTACTGCTTGGTTTCCTGAAGTCAATCACTATCTCCTTTATCTTGCTGACATTGAGAGAAAGATTGTTGTCTCGACACCAGGACATGAGATTCTCAATCTCCCTCCTGTACTCTGCCTCATCATTATTTGATATCCGGCCCATAATGGTGATGTCGATGGCGAATTTGAAAATTTGAAAAAGTCAGCAGGAGCATTCGACGTAATCACAATATTTATCGCAGGTCTGTGACTGAGTGATTCAATTGATTCCGACCAGGTTTTACTTAAGGGTCTGTCCCACTTGAGCGACCTAATCTGCGAGTTTCAAAGAGTTTGCTCTCGACTCAAACTCGCAGTATGGTCGACACGAGGTCCTAGAAGGTCCTATGAGGCCGCTGGAAATCTCCTTCATGCTCGAGGGAAGTTCCCGAATACTTGAGGTCTCAGCTAGGTCACGGAAGGTTTTTCAGCATATTGAAAAATTTTCCGCAAGTAAAATTTGGTGGGCATGGGGTCTTTTTAACTCGTAGTGCAGTGGAGTGAGGTCACTATTTACTTACAGGTACTCGAGGGCAGCCATAGACAATCGCCTTCACTGACTAGGCATTTTGATTGGCTCATTGGAGTTTCAGGACCAAGGAAGACCTACTGGTAGGTAAAATGCTCGCTAAACTTTATTAAACTTCTTAAAAGTCTATCCACCTCCTTATCTCCATTATATCGAAGTCACGTGAGTGACTACGTGAAGAGCCCGCCAGCCCGCATGCGCGTCAATACGTCGACGGTTTGGTTGGGGATGAATGTTGGTCTCCCCAGTGGTAAGTTTAAAAACCAAACAGGTGAGTACAAATATTGAACTAATTCTGACCTTGACCTAGGTTGTTGTTATGGAGAAACCTAGGGCAATAGGGAAACGGGCTGCTGAGAAACCAGCAGCAGAGGACCGCGGCAGTGGGAAAAGCCAATGGCCGTCCGTTTCCACTTCGGAGTCGCTGGCAGCCGCGATCTGCACAGCAAGTTCCGATTCGGCTCATAGAGGGGGCAACTTGGCAACCCCAAATCGGGGCAAAGCCAAAGCTAAGTCTGTAAGACAGGTCCAATCACATGATTCTGGACAGGAGGACTCTGTCCCAACATCTATGGAAGATGTGGTTTGCTGTCTATCTAAACTGGAGCGGCTAAAGGAACAAATGGTGGCACAAAATATGGTCCGTGCTACGGAGGCATTGACATGCGGCTCCAGCCAAATGCCTGTGGCAACACCTGGCTCAGGGTTGCAGTATTCCTCCCACTCTGATGAGGGGAGTATCGGAGATTTTTATAGACTGACTCCGATTATGGGGATGATAACAGAATATCTGAATCCCATGATTTAATGCATGATATGCATCATAAGGAAGAGCTACCTGCTCTTGCCTCAAAATTTGCTGTTCCCTCGGGGACTACAGGAGGAACTGGCCAGCATCATCAGCTATTTAACATCGCATCAGCTGAAGGAAGAAATTATGCTGGAGGCAGCTGGGAGATTTCCCAGTCCAGAAAATTGCAAGACCTTGGACGTCCCGAAAGTCAATATTACCATTTGGGAAAACCTTGGGAGCAGGACAAGGTCCATAGAGCTGAAATTATAGCGAAACCTGAGACTATTGTCGGGAGGTATTACGGCCTTTGCTAGGTCATTGGATGGGGCTCAGCTGTCGGAAGCACAGCAGGATGCGATGGCACTGTTGTGCAATACTCATTTTGAGATAAACTGCTTCCATAAATTAATGATTTGGAAGAGGGAATTAGGAGCGACACTAGTAAGTTTGCGGATGACACAAAGCTGGGTGGCAGTGTGAATTGTGAAGAGGATGTTAGGAGGTTGCAGTGTGACCTGGACAGGTTGAGTGAGTGGGCAGATGCGTGGCTGATGCAGTATAATATAGATAAATGTGAGGTTATCCACTTTGGCGGCAAAAACAAGGGGGCAGATTATTATCTCAATGGGGTTAGGTTAGGTAAGGTGGAGGTGCAGCGAGACCTGGGCGTCCTTGTCACTGAAAGTTGCCGTGCAGGTACAGCAGGCAGTGAAGAAAGCTAATGGAATGTTGGCCTTCATAACAAGAGGATTTCAGTATCAGAATAAAGAGGTTCTTCTGCAGTTGTATAGGGCTCTGGTGAGTCCACATCTGGAGTGTTGTGTACAGTTTTGGTCTCCTAATTTGAGGAAGGACATCCTTGTGATTGAGGCAGTGCAGCGTAGGTTCACAAGATTGATCCTTGGGATGGCGGGACTGTCATATGAGGAAAGATTGTAAAGACTAGGCTTGTATTCACTGGAGCTTAGAAGGATGAGGGGGTATCTTATAGAAACATATAAAATGATAAAAGGACTGGACAAGCTAGATGCAGGATAAATGTTCCCAATGTTGGGCGAGTCCAGAACCAGGGGCCACAGTCTTAGAATAAAGGGGAGTTCATTTAAGACTAAGGTGAGAAAAAACTTTTTCACCCAGACAGTTGTGAATTTATGGAATTCCTTGCCACAGAGGGCAGTGGAGGCCAATTCACTGGATTGTTTTAAGAGAGAGTTAGATAGAGCTCTAGGGGCTAGTGGAGTCAAGGGATATGGGGAGAAGGCAGTCATGGGTTATAGATAGGGGACGATCAGCCATGATCACAATGAATGGCAGTGCTGGCTCAAAGGGCCGAATGGCCTCCTCCTGCACCTATTTTCAATGTTTCTATGTAAAGATGGCATTAGGCCAGAATTAAACCCTAAATTTGCACACTTATGCAGGGCCAGTAATGTTCAGCCTGTTAAATATCTCTTCGGAGAAGATTTGTGTAAGCAAGTCAAAGACTTGCAGGATGAATTGGAGGCTGCTGCTGGCCTGGTTAAAACACCCTATATGGGTAAGACTCCTCTACACCGGCGATATCACCCCTATGTGACAACCAGCAGGAATCGGATCTCTGAGGCTGGTGGGAATACCAGGACTGATCAATTTAGACCCAGCCAGAGGTCTTTTTTAGGCCCAGGCCCATCTCGTCCGTCTTGGAAGATGCGTCAGCCTCAGTTCCCAGCGGGTCAAGATATCAGAGCAAAGGGAAGGAGACCGAACAAAACTTAGGGTCTGCTGGCCCTAGTGATAAACCGCCTATGACCATTGAGGTAGGTGGATGTGCATCCATCAGTCACATGGAGTGTGCGGAGGAATTTCAAGTCGGAGGCAGGCAACAATCATAAAACTAATTTTTACACAAATGGCAACCTCTGATCCAAGATTCAAGATTCAAGATTCAAGATAGATTTAATTGTCACATGTGCCAGATCGCACAGTGAAATGAATTCCCATACAGCCATACAATAAAAATAAACAGGACTCAACACACTATAGAATTTAACACAAAACATCCCCACATAGCAGAATCAAAGTTTCCCACTGTGTGGGAAGGCACCAAATTCAGTCTCTTCCTCCACTGTTCCCCGTGGTCAGGGCCTCCCCAAGCCCTCCGCAGTTGCAGCTACGGGCGGCCCGATGTCCAGGACCGCTCGCCGCGATGATACAAGTTCGACGTCGGGGCTGCGGGACGTCCTCAGCGGCGTGGACACCAGAGTCGGCCTTTATACTGCCGTTTATACTGCATAGCATAATGGGTTACAAATTTGAGTTCTTGGCTGACAAGTTTCCACCTCGACAAGATATGCCGAGACCGGCGTATATTAGTTCCAAATAGGAAACTTTGGATATACAAGCAGAGATAGAGCCATTGCATAAAAAAAGGAATGATTGAGCGGTCAGTCTATGAGAAAGAGGAATATATCTCTAACATATTCTTAAGGGAGAAGAAAAATGGAGGATGCCATATCATTCTTAATTTGGCGAGCTTCAACTCTTATGTGCAGTATAAATATTTAAAAATGGAAATTTCCACACCACAAAACAGCTGATTACTGAGCATTGTTTTATGGCATCCATAGATCTTAAAACCCCTGTCTCATGGTGAGAAACTGAGTCGTTCCTTGACAAGTCCTACAGCAAGATTGTTACACCTAAGGTACTGGAAGAGAGAAGGTGGGAGATGGTGAGAAAAGGAGGGAAGCATGGAATGCAAACATCCCCGGGTGTTGTACCTCGTGAACAGGTTCACCCACTTAGAAGCTGTCGGGACAGAAGACGTTGTTACACTGAGCAGCGGACTCGCTTGCGAAGCCAAAATCAGGCAACGCCATTGTAGTGGGAGACTCCATTGTGAGAGGTACAGACAGGGGTTTCTGCAGCAACAGACGGGATTCGAGGATGGTGTGCTGCCTTCCTGGTGCCAGGATCCAGGATGTCACGGACAGAGTGCAGAAAATCCTCAAGGGCGAAGGTGAACAGCCGGAAGTGGTAGTGCATGTCGGCACAAATGATGTCGGAAAGAAGGGGGTGAATATTCTGCAGCGTGACTTTAGAGAGCTCGGAAAAATGCTCCGCGATGGCGCTCCAGCGCTGTGCCGCCACCGAGGTGCTGGGCGGTCCCCACCAGGAAACGGCGCTCCAAGCCCGCTGGTAGGCCACGAGGACGGGTCGATGGGCAGCCCAGAGAAAAAGCTGCCTCACCGACCAGGTAGGGACCTAGATGTAAGGTTACCTCCTTCCCCCCACAATAAGAAGTCCATTTCTCCGAAAAAACGACGAACAAAACTAACTAAAAACTGAAAAAAAAAAAATTAAACAGACGGCTGCTGGTTAGCAGCCGTTCCCCAAGATGGCTCCTCCTCCTTTTAGAGTAGGAGTAAACGGGTCCATTTCACAATGGCAGGCAGTGACTAATGGGGTACCGCAAGGCTCTGCTGGTACCCCAGCTATTTACAATATATATTAATGATTTGGATGAGGGAATTGAATGTAACATCTCCAAGTTTGCGGATGACATGAAGCTGGGGGCAGTGTTAGCTGTGAGGAGGATGCTGGGAGGCGGCAAGGTGACTTGGATAGGCTGGGTGAGTGGGCAAATGCATGGCAGATGCAGTATAATGTGGATAATTGTGAGGTTATCCACTTTGGTGGCAAAAACAGGAAGTAGACTATTTTCTGAATGGTGGCTGATTAGGAAAGTGGGAGATGCAACGAGACCTGGGTGTCATGGTACACCAGTCATTAAAAGTAGGCATGCAGGTGCAACAGGCAGTGAAGAAGGCGAATGGTATGTTAGCATTCATAGCAAAAGGATTTGAGTATAGGAGCAGGGAGGTTCTACTGCAGTTGTACAGGGTCTTGGTGAGACCACACCTGGAGTATTGCGTACAGTTTTGGTCTCCTAATCTGAGGAAAGACATTCTTGCCATAGAGGGAGTACAGAGAAGGTTCACCAGACTGAGTCCTGGGATGTCAGGACTTTCATATGAAGAAAGACTGGATAGACTCGGTTTGTACTCGCTAGAATTTAGAAGATTGAGGGGGGATCTTACAGAAACTTACAAAATTCTTAAGGGGTTGGACAGGCTAGATGCAGGAAGCTTGTTCCCGATGTTGGGGAAGATAATAGTTGCCTTCTCAACCGCATGTTATAGGCCTATGCATTATCGAAATCTGGAGCGTGAAAAGGATCAGGCTTTAAGACTCCACAAAGGCCATTTTGACAGACCTATGCAGTTATTGTCAGAATCAAAAGCTGAATTACAATGGTGGATTACAAACATTCATCGTTGTTCAGGCTGTTCATACATCAAACAATGGGAGCAGTTTTGTAAGAAGGCACATTTAAATTATTTTACGGCGGATATAGCTGATGTGTTAGAGTTTCTTTCAACTTTAAATTTTGAAAAAGTGTTGTTATTGCTGCCCAAACTCCACGATTCACTAGCAGCCAACAAGAAAAAGCCCCCTTTATTTCCAATCTTTGCCTTCTGCAATTCAGCCAACCTTCAATCCACGCTAGTATCTTCCCTCTAATATCACCTTGTTTAGCAGCTTCATGCACAGCACCTTATCAAAGGCCTTCTGAAAATCCAAATAAATAACATCCACTGTCTGAAGAAGGGTCTCGACCTGAAACGTCACCCATTCCATCTCTCCATAGATGCTGCCTCACTCGCTGAGTTACTCCAGCATTTTGTGTCTACCTTCCACTGACTCTCCTTTGTCTATTTTGCTGTTTACTTCCTCAAAGAATTCCAACAGATTTATCAGGCAAGATCTTCCTTTCACATAGCCATGCTGATGATGGTCTATTTTATCATGTGTTTTTAAGTACTCGGAAGCCTCATCCTTAACAATGGACTCTGAAATCATACAACCACTGAAGTCAGACTATAGTTCCCCTCTTTTGCTTTGCTCGCTTCTTGAACAGTGGGGTTTCAGAACCTCCGGATGCAGTCCCTCTGGACCAGGTGACATCCACCTTAAGACCTTTCAGTTTCCCAAGCACCTTCTTAGTAATAGCAACTCCACTAACTGCTCTCTTGAATTTCAGGCATATTGCTGGTGATTTCAGCTGTGAATACTGGCACAAAACCTTGTTCAATTATTCTGCCATTTCTTTATTCCCCATTACTATTTCTCCAGTGTTATTTTCCAGCAGTCCAATGTTCATTCTTGCCTCACTTTTACTCTTTATATATCTGAAGAAACTTTTGCTATCCTTTTTTATATTATTGACTAGCTTACCTTCATATTTCATCTTATCTCCCTGTATTGCTTTTTTACTTACCTTTCTGTTGGTTTGAAAAAGCTTCCCAATCCTTTTGCTTCCCACTAATCTTTGCAATATTATATGCTTTCTCTTTTAGTTTTATGCTGTTTTTCACTTTCCGTCTCTGCCATGGTCACCTTATTCTGCCCTTAGAATCTTTCTTCCTCTTTGGGATAACAGATCCTGTGTCTTCTGAATTACTCCCAGAAACTCCTGCCATTGCTGCTCCACCGTTATTCCTGCTAGGGCCACTTTCCAAACAACTTTACCCAGCTCTTCCCTTGTGCTTCAATATTTACCTTTACTCGACAGTTGTGGAGAAAGGCGAACTGTGGTGGATCAAGGCTGCTTAGTAGGTTTATATGTGCCATAACTAGCCTCTCGAAACACTTCATGATGGTGGATTTTAAGACCACAGGACGATAGTCATTAAGACATGAGATCTTGCTTTTCTTTGGTACTGAGATGATATTGGACATCTTGAAACAGGTGGGTACCTCAGAACGGAGTAGGAGGTAATTCAAGATGTCCATGAACACTATTGCTAGTTGGTTCATGCAGTTCTTAAGGATGCGGCCAGGGACTCCATTCAGCACAGTAGCTCTTTGTGGGTTCACCCACAGGAAGGCCAATCTTACTTCTGCAACAGTGATTGTGAGTTTGTTGGGACAAATGCCATCTTCTACTCAAAGCGAGCATAGAATGCAATATTCATCAGGGAGGGACGCGCTATTGCCAGCAATGCAGTCTGACCGCTTTGTATCTTCTAAATGCTTCCTAACCATGTACCTGTCCAAATACTTTTTGAATGTCATTATTGTATTTGCCTCGACTACTTCATCTCCAGCTCATTCCATATACCCATCGTCCTCTGTGTGAAAAGGTTGCTCCTTGGATTCCTATTAAATCTTTTCCCTCTCACCTTAATCCAATGCTCCGTAGTTCTTGATTCCCTTACCTTAGGGAAAATACTTCATTCACCCTCTCTATTCATTCATGATTTTATACACTTCTTTTAAATCACCCCTCAATCACCCGCTGCAAGGAATCCGTGCCTAGTCACCCTCTCCCTCAAAACCTGGCAACATCCTAGTAAATCTTCTCTGCACTTTTTCCACCTTAACATCCTTCCAGTAGCAGATCAACCAAAACTGAATGCAATACTACAAGTGCAGCACCACTAACATCTTGTACAATTGTAACATAAAGTTCCAACTTATACTCAGTTCCCCAATTGATGTAGTCCCGCAGGCCAAAAGCCTTCTTCATTACTCTATCCACCTGGGTTATCACTTTCAGACATCTATGTACTAGTATTCCTCGATTCCTCTACTCGACCAAACTCCCCAGGCCCCTACTGTTCACTATGAAGATCCTACCCTGGTTTTATTCCCAAAACGTGACACCTTACACTGGACTGATTGTACTCCATTTGTCATTAGTTGGCCCACTGGCCCAGCTGATCAAGATCCTGTTGTAATTCTTGATAATCATCTTTACTATCATACTACCTATTTTAATGTAATCTGCAAACTTGCTAATCATGCCTTGTACTTCTCATTGTACAAATCTTAACTCTTAAAATATCATAGAAACATAGAAAATAGATGCAGGAGTAGGCCGTTCGGTCCTTCGAGCCTGCACCGCCATTCAATATGATCATGGCTGATCATCCAACTCAGTATCCTGTACCTGCTATCTCTCCATACCCCCTGATCCCTTTAGCCACAAGGGCCACATCTAACTCCCTCTTAAATATAGCCAATAAACTGGCCTCAACTACATTCTGTGTCAGAGAATTCTAGAGATTCACCACTCTCAGTGTAAAAAGTTTTTCTCATCTCAGTCCTAAAAGATTTCCCCTTTATCCTTAATGGAACTAATGAGAATAAATCTGTTAATTTTAATTGAATTAAAATTCCCTTCCGCGTAGCCATTTTGAAGGTCCATTTTAATGATTAAAAATTTTTTTTTTTTAAATTAAATTTTATTAGAGGCAACTACAATACAGTGGTGCCTTTTTACAGGTGCCAAATATATGTTAACATGATACATTTTCTGTACAAATTCATTTTTAATTTTTTTTAAAGAGAGAAATAAGAAAGAAAGAGATAGTAAAGAGTAGAGAAAAGTGTAGTGTGTATAAAAAAAAGGGGAAAGAGATAGTGCGGAAAAGAAATAAGCAAGAAGAGAGAGCAAGATAGAGCAGGGGAGAGATTAGCAAATAGACGCAAGGAGATGAGTTTTTATATTGTTGATCATCTTTCACCCGTACCTGAAACATTTGCTTTTTACGATACAGTTGCACCACATGAATCCAAGAAATCAAAAAATGGAGACCAACTCGTTAAGAATTGTTCTTGTTTATCTATTAGGAGGAGTCTCATTTCTTCCAGGTGTGCTATGTCCAACATATTACTAATCCACAATTTGAACGTTCATATAGTTGCATTTTTCCAAAATTTAAGTATGAGTTTTTTGCTGTTATTAACCCATAATTAAAAAATGAATTTTGGGATACGTTTAATTTGTTCCCATCTCCCATTACTCCAAATATAATCTTTTCAGTATTAGGTTCCATTTTTTTAATCTTAAATAGATTTGTGAATATATCAAGAATATCACACCAAAATTTATGAAGTTTTGTGCAAGAAACAAAAGAATGTGTAATATTGGCATTTTGAGAAAGCCATTTATCACAGATGGGAGAGATATTTGGGTAGAATTTATTCAGCCTAGTTTTTGAATAATATAGTCTATGTAGTATTTTAAATTGAATTAAATTGTGTCTAGCATTAATCGAACATTTATGTATATATATCAAATACTTTTCCCATGTTTCTTTTGAGATTTTTATCTTTAGTTCGTTTTCCCTATCTTCTCTAATTGCCTCGGTTGATGGTAATTCTCTATTTAAAATACTATTATATAGATATGATATTAATTTTTGTGAGTCAGCCTTAATATTCATTGCTTCTTCCAGTGGATCTAAAATTATACTTTGAAATCTTTGTATATATTTCTTCATAAAGTCACATATCCGTAGATATTTAAAATATTGGTTGTTATTCTGTTTAAATTTTAATTTTAATTGTTGAAATGATAACAGATTTCCCATTTCATACATGTCGCCTACCTTTTTAATTCCCAATCTTTCCCATTGTCTGTATGTTTTATCAATAAAAGATGGTTTAAATACCGGATTATTCACTATTGGTGTTAGCACAGATAGGTTTCTTAATTTTAAAGTTAATTTTATTTGTTTCCAAATTCGTATTGTATTATGTATAATTGGATTCTTCGTATATAATGTGTTGTTCAATTTTATCGGGGAAAAGAGGATCGCTCCTATATCGCACGGGGCACAATCATCTTTCTCCATTCTTATTCATTCCATCTGTTGAGGAGAATTGTCCAACCACTAAATTATATTCTTAATATGCACTGCCCAATAGTAATACAAAAAATTAGGAAGTGCAAATCCCCCAACCTCTTTGGGTTTACATAAATGATTTCTTTTAATTCTATGTACTTTATAGTCCCAAATAAAGTTGGTAATATTAGAATCTAATTTTTAAAAAAGTGTTTTGGTATGTATATTGGTATGGATTGAAATAAATATATTATTTGTGGTAAAAATATTTTTAGCGTTTATTCTGCCAATTAATGACAACGGAAACGTTTTCCAGAATTTAATCAAGGCATTAAATTTATTTAATAGTGGCGTAAAATTAGCGTTAAATAATGATTTATATCTTCTCGTAATTTGAATACCCAAATACTTAAATTTTTCTGTTGCAATTTCAAATGGAAATTTTAATAGGTGACTCTCTTTCTGCGGCTTTAATGACATAATTTCACTTCTATTCCAATTTATTGTATATCCTGAAAAAGAACCGAATTCCTCTATTAAATTTAATAAAGTTGGGATACTCGTTTGTGAATTTGTAATATATAAAAGTATATCATCTGCATATAATTAAATTTTGTTATTTGAGTCATTAGTGTTATAACCCTGAATATTCAGATGCATTTTTATCCTTTCATCCAGAGGCTCTATCATAAGGGCAAATAGCAGGGGTGATAATACACATCCCTGCCTATTGCCCCTTGATAATTGGAATTTTGGAGATAACATATTATTAGTTAATATTCTTGCCATCAGTTTATCATATAGTAATTTTACCCATCTGATAAAATTATCTCCCACATTAAATTTTTGGAGTACTTTGTATAAGTACTGCCACTCCACCTGATCAAATACTTTCTCTGCATCCAGAGAGACAACTGATAAATCTTCCTTTTCCGTTTTATGTGAATACATTATGTTAAAAAGGCGTCTCAGATTATTAGATGATTGTCTTTTAGGTATAAACCCCGTTTGGTCCGATTTATCAATTTATTACTATATTTACACAATCTTCTTGCTAATGTCTTTGCTAAAATTTTCTGATCTGTTTTTAAAAGTGATATGGCTCTATATGAGCCCAGTTCTTCTAGATCTTTATCTTGTTTTGGTATAAGCATAATTGTAGATTCTGCTAGTGTTTCTGGTAGTTTATTTTCTGTAAAAGCATGCGTATATAATTTAAGTAAATGTGGGACCATTAACTCCTGAAATCTTTTATAAAATTCATTACTAAAACCGTCTTGTCCTGGCGTCTTCCCGTTTTCAGTTCTTTTATTGTTTCTCTTATTTCCTCACTTGTGATCTGAGCTATTAATTCCTCTTGTTCTACGATATCCAGTTTTGGCAGATTGCAGTTATCTAGAAAATTTATAATTTTACTGTCTTCTATTTTAGTTTTAGATGTGTATAAATTTTGATAAAATTGAGCAAACCTTTTATTAATATCCTTAGTAGTTCCCCTTTCTCTGATTTAATTGTAATGATAGTATTTTCCTTTTCTTGTTTCTTCAGTTGCCGCGCTAGAAGTTTATGTGCCTTATCACCAAATTCGAAATGTACCTGTTTTGTAATCTGGAATAATCTTGTTACTCTTGCCGATAAAATTAGATTAAGTTCGAATTTCAATAATGTAATCTTATTATGTTTATCTATAGTTGGATCTTTTGCATTATCTGATTCTAATAGTTTGATTTCCTTTTCTAGGGTCCGTTGTTCTGTCGTATTATTTTTATTTTGAAAACTTTGATATGAAATTATAACTCCTCGGATGAATGCCTTAAAAGTTTCCCATAATAAAGATGGTGAAATACCTGGTGGCTCATTTGTCTCAAAAATAAATTTAATTTGTTGTTTTAAATACTCATAACCTTGTGGGTTATTTAATATTTGTATATTGAATCTCCAGAAAGGTTTTATACCTGGCATTCCCTCAACTTTTAATATAAAAGTCAACGGGGAGTGATCAGAAATAATACTATTATGATATTTAGGATTAATCGTGTATGGAATTAATTTTGTGTCCACTAAAAAATAATAAATTCTTGAGTAAGCTTTATGTACCGCTGAGTAAAACGAGTATTCCCTTCCAGTAGGATTAACTATTCTCCATACATCTGTTATATTAGTATTTTTTATATATGTGTTTAAAAATTCACTTGTCTTAGATTTGCCGTTACCCTTCCTTGGTTTTATTGATTTGTCTAAATATGGATCTATAACACAATTAAAGTCTCCCCCCCTAATATTACATTTTGGTAATTATGCTCATCTATTATATCCATAATTTTCTAAATAAATTGTGGGTTATCAAAATTTGGAGCATAAATATTTATCAAAGTCAATGGTGTAGAGTAAATTTCTCCTGCAACTATAGTTTTAATGATTTTTAATCATTAATTCAAGATTTGAAAGTTTATTAATATTGATTTACTGCTTTGTATTCTGCAATGTGCTTTTGGCACTATAACTAGAAATGAAATAAACACTGTCAGAGAAACATTCTTGACTTCCATTGTCTTTTTCTATCTATTTGATACTTCATACTTTTCTAATTACTCTAACTGTAATGAACAAAGTGCACACATTGTTCAATATAACAATGTAGTAGGAGATGTCTTCAAACGGTGCTACACTTCAGTTAGGTTCATGCTAATGGACAAAGCTCCATATGAATAGAATGGTAGCTTTTTGTATAGGATTAATAGGCATGTTGATAACTCCAAGTGAGGCCTTGAAGGTTGAATAGCCTGCCAGATATTTTTTAATTTTAGGTGATGTAATTCATGCTCAGATTTTAGTATGGAAGGATAAACATTTTAATTTTGTTCTTTTAAAATCAATCTTTCAAAAAAAACTCATCAAACTTAACCAAAGTATGTATAATATAAGCCTATAGATATCCCTGGAGTGATGGAACCGAAAACTTCCTGATGGAAAAATATAAGGTTATGAGTTAGGATAGTCAGTCAAAATCTCTTTCTCAAGGAAGGATATCAAAAAACAGAAGGCATAGGCTTATAGTGACGGGTAGAAGCTTTAAAGGATCTGAGACATTTGTTTTTTACATACTGTATGTTCGATATCTAGAACACAATGCCAGAGGAGGTGGTGGAATTAGATACAATTACTATACGTAGATGTCCTTCTATGTCCTGCTGATTTAGAAGGGCACTTAAATTAGGGACTAGCCCAATATGTCTACTTGGTCGGCATAGATAGGTGGGCTAACAGGCCTGTTTCTGTTTTCAATAGCTATATGACACTATGATTAAGACTTATACGGACTTTCAGAAATCTAAGAGGTACTTCAGTACCTCTTTAAATAGAACTGTTAAGTAGTTTCACAGATGTTACTAAAATTCACTGGTTCATCTACTATTACAGGGTGGATGACTGAAAATCGTGGAAACTCAAATGTAAATTCAATATGTTTGCTATTGTCCTCTGAGTAAAACGCTTTCAATGTGCAACGGATATTTCATACTTACAGGTGATGTTTTCATGTTTTACCTTGATTTCGGCATGTTTCAAAGGGAGCTCACGAGAATTACATCTGTTTACAGTAAGAAATGAGTGGGATTTGTATTTCTCCCTCAGTGGGAGAAAAACATCTGTTATGTTCACCATGAAGGCATGACTCAAACTTAATCAGGAAAATTAAGTACACATAGAAACAAGGAACTGCAGGTGCGGGTTAAAAAAACCCACGCAAAGTTCTGGAGTAACTCAGAAGATCAGGCAGCATCTCTGGAAGACATGCATAGATAATGTTAGGACCTTTATCGGAAGAAGGGTCCTGACCTGAAAGGTCATCTATCTATTCTTCCAGAGATGCTGCCTGACCCACTGAGTCCTTCCAGCACTTTGTGTCTATCTTTGACTTAAAAATAGATTGTTTTTCACCTAAAAGGCACAATTTACAAGTAAGCTCAAACTGAAACATAAGGGACTGCAGATGATGAACTTTTTTTCCCTGTTGCCAGCCTGGCAACCTTGGCAGCTTTTCAGGTTGCCAAATGACAGTTTAGGTGGTCATTTATGATGGCTTGCATGACGCGTGCGATAATGTGCTCGGACGAAGTGCGTAGTTACCAGTCGGAATTATACTCAATGAAACATTCACATATTATTTCTGCTTCAAATAAAGTCACAAACTAAACATTCATCAATCAAGACATGATATATCCCACAATGACATGCAGCAAAATTATAAGACAGTATCTCAACTCTTTTTACACATTTCAATTAATGCAATTTCTATTAGTTCTTTCCACTCCCAAACAAAAATGTGGATCATTCAGCGTATGATCAACCTGTGTCAATAAATCCTGGACCATGATAACATATATGCGTACATATAGTTGTGAATGTTGCTCATTGAATAACTACAGTACTGATACTCCATATTAAGAGCATTGATTTGCCGTTAAAATGAATTCTGTAATAAAGTGTCAACGGTAGCAGTGACAATCGAACACTGCAGTTTTAATGTTTCACGGGTTCACAATATAATTAATCCATCTTTCTAGATTAAAACAAATATTAACATTGGGAATTAAAACACATTTGATTGCATTCCGTTATCAAACATAGTCAATGTTCGCTCTGTTCAAGACATTTCCAGGACAGATAGGGTCAGGGGGCTCTGAGCGGGTGTGTGATGAATCAGTGCGGGGGACGAGCACAGATCGCCAAAACCGGTGGGGTTTTAGGAGGGGTGTTAGAACGAGGCAGACGGCTGCAGAATTGATGGATTGAGGCAGGTGAATTTTGCACATAATACCTTGTGTTTTGAAAGTTGGCAGTAAGTAAATCCTCAAAACATTGTGAGGGGACCGCACGGGGGATGCTTTCCAGTGGTGTTGATATGGGGGGCTAACTGGTCTATAATTCCCCGCTATCTCTCTTCAGGCTACCACAGGATCCAGAGTCGAGAGAACATGGATGGGGGTAGACAAAAGTGCTGGAGAAACTCAGCGGGTGAGGCAGCATCATATGGAGCGAAGGAATGTATAGGCAACATTTCCTGACTAATGGGAGGGAGGGTCCCAGGGAGGGAGAGGGTAGGGAGGGAAAGCATTAGAGCTATTTCTTTGTTTCCCAGAGAGGGATTGAAGGGAGGTCTTCATTAATCTTTTCCGCTTTTAGAGAGGAGATAGCTTTCTTTCATGCTCTTTCCCCCCATCTGAGAGGTTCTAAAGAGATGGTTTGCTGCTTCATCTGGCCAGGATTTAACACACTTTGATTTCCCTCATTAGCCACGATTGAGCCGCCTTCCCCATTTTATTTTTTTAAATATAGAGGAGTTCAGAAATCTTTGTCATTGCATCTCCACCGTCCACCCTTTAAGTCTAATTTTCCAGCCAATTCCCATCTCATACCTTCAAAGTCTCCTTTCTTTAAGTTCAGGACCCTACTCTCTGAATTAACCATGTCACTCTCCATCCTAATGCAGAATTCCACCATATTATTGTCACTGTTATCCCAAGGGGCTTTGCACAAGATCATTTAAAGGCCTGTCCCACGAGCATGCGACTCCATGTGGCAAGCGCGACCTAACGTGGTCGCTTGAGCCGTAAGGCCTCACGGGGCCGGTCCCACTTCGATCGCCGGATCGCGAACTGGTCCTGACATTGTGCGGGGCTCTGAAAAACTGACCGTGCCGCAGCTACCTCGACGCCGTACGCACGTCTTGATGCGCCCCGCTGCAGGCGCATCCGGACCGTGGGGGCATCACTTGACCTCCGAGCGGCCCCCGCTTCCATTTGGGGAATTTCGTGGGAAAAATCCTTCCTCATTATCTCTGTCAGCCTGTCCTTTAATGGACATATTGGAAAAAACATCCACCCTTTAGCCACAAGGGCCACATCTACGCGGATTTAAGAGGGAGTTAGGCAGGGCTAAAGGAATCAGGGGGTATACCGAAATGGATGATCAAGTTGGATGATCAGCCATTATCATATTGAATGGCGGTGCAGGCTTGAAGGGCCGAATGGCCTACTCCTGCACCTATTTTCTATGTTTCTATACTTTCCAGGAAATCCTACTCCTCAGCGCTGCTACCAATTTGGTTGGCACAATCTATATGTAAATTAAAATCACCCATGATAACTGCTGTACCTATGCTGCAAACATCCCTAATTTCCTGCTTGATGCTATCCCCAACATCCCTACTGCTGCTTGGTGATCTGTTTCCAACTCCAGCAAGTGTTTTCTGCCCTTGGCTATTTTGCAGTTCTACCCATACCGATTCAACAGCATCCAAGCTGATGACTCTCCTTGCTATTGCATTAAGCTCCTCTTTAACCAGCAATGCCAACCCACCTCCCCTTCCTTTGTGTCTATTCTTCCTGAATATCGTATATCCCTGCATGTTTAGCTCCCAGTCTTGGTCACCCAGGAGCCAGGTCTCTGTAATTCCAACTATATTATATTCCTTAACTACTAATTGCACATTCATTTCATCCACCTTATTAAGAACGTGCCTTGCATTAAGGCACAAAGCTTTCAGTTTTGTTTTTCTAATCTCCCTTCTACCTTTTGCTTCTGTCCTCCTTTTATGGCACTGTCTCCTTGCATTGGTTCCCATCTCCCTGCCCTGTTAGTTTAAATGTTACCTTTCCTCCACTCTCTTTCCAGAAACGGAAGTATACATTTGCTTCCACATTTTTAACTCCACGTTTGGAAAGCAAGAAATAGGTGACAGAAAATTGAGGCAAAAAGAAAGTCCGATGATGGGGGATTTAGAAAGAGTATAGTAAAGGGCCTGTCCCACTAGGTGATTTTTTAGGCGACTGCCGGTGACTACGACAGGTCGCCGAAAAAACGGCGAATGGACTAATTGCCCTGTCCCGCTTAGGTGATGTTTTAGGCGACTGCTGGTGACTACGACAATGAAATTCAACGAAGTCAGCACCAGTGACAACCTACGTCACCTGGCAACAACCTACTCCATCCTGGCGACAACCTACAACAACCTATGACAGCACCTACATCAGGAGAAGGCAAGCCACGGCAAGCCCCTGATCGCCGGCTGTCGCCGAAAGGTTTTGAACATTTCAAAATCCAGCAGCGACCAGCAAAACGCTACGACTCTTTGGGCGACTAAGGAGACTATCACGACCATACATGCGACACCCCAGCAATCTTGTGGCGACAGCCCAGTTGCCGGCAATCGCCTAAAAAATCGTCTAAGTGGGACAGGCCCTTTATGCCACCGAGTTGTCTCTTGTGACATGTGTACTTTTAAGGCTCTATGTGCTTTCCCTGAAACATTGGTTTATAAATTCTATAATTTTAGAAGTCGCCTAAAAACGCAGACAGAATTAACACAGAGCTGACGTGGATTTTGAAGAACCAGCAACAAGGAGAAGCAGGAAGAAGCACTGATTGGCTGGTGCCAGTGGGGGAGGAGAGGAAGTCACAATCAGTTTAAAACTGAGGAATTTGGTTTGTAAATTGGTAAATTGGTAAATTAGGCAATTTATCAGTGAATATAAACATGGCTGCTCTAGGGGAGTGGCAGTGGCCTTGTGAGTAAAGTGTGAGTCTTTGGCGAGGAGGCTGCGGGGAGGAGATGTCAGATGGAGATGTCAGATGGAGATGTCAGATGGAGATGTCAGGTGGAGATGTCAGGCAAGCTGATTCAGTGCGATTCTTGCAATATGTGGGCGGTCAAGGACACTGCTGGTGCCTCCGGCTGCTCCAAGTTTGAGCAATGCATCCAGGTACAGCTCGTGAAGGACCGTGTTGGGGAACTGGAGAAGCAAGTGGATGACCTCGGGTTCGTCCGAGAGGCTGAGTCGTTTCTCGACGAGTCCTATAGCAAGATTGTTACACCGAAGAAAAGGGAAGGTGGGTGACGGTGAGAAATGGAAGTAAACATGGAATGCACAGGTCCCTGGGTGTTGAACCTCTTGTGAACAGGTTCACCCACCTAAAAGGTGTCGGGGCAGAAGACGTTGATGCACTGTGCGGCGCACTGGCTTGCGATGCAAAAATTGCTGTTGTGCCAAAACCAAGGAGGCTGATGTCGGGCAACACAGTGACGGAGACTCCATTGTGAGAGGCACGGACAGGGGTTTCTGCGGCAACAGACGGGATTCGAGGATGGTGTGCTGCCTCCCGGGTGCCAGGATCCAGGATGTCACAGACAGAGTGCAGAAAATCCTCAAGGGCGAAGGTGAACAGCCGGAAATTGTAGTGCACGTTGGCACAAACGATGTCGGAAAGAAGGGGATGAATATTCTGAAGCGTGACTTTAGAGAGCTCGGAAAAGTGATGAAACGCAGGACCTCCAGGGTGGTTATCTCCGGTTTGCTTCCAGTTCCTTGTGCTGAACAAAGGGGATAATGAGAGGTTCTTCTGCAGTTGTATTGGGCTCTGGTAAGACCACATCTGGAGTATTGCGTACAGTTTTGGTCTCTTAATTTGAGGGCATCCTTGTGATTGAGGCAGTGCTGCTCGGGTTTACAAGATTGATCTCTGGGATGGCGGGACTGTCGTATGAGGAAAGATTTAAAAGACTAGGCTTGTATTCACTTTGTTTAGAAGAATGAGGGGCTACTTATAGAAACTTATAAAAGGACTGGACTAGATTTTCAGATAGCCTTTGATAAGGTCCCGCACGGGAGACCGGTGACTAAAATTAGAGCACATGGTATTGGGGGTAGGGTGATGACTTGGATAGAAAATTGGTTGGCAGACAGGAAGCAAAGAGTAGGAGTGAACGGATCCTTTTAGAAATGGCAGGTAGTGGCAAGTGGAGTGCCGCAAGGCTCGGTGTTGGGGCTGCAACTGTTTACCATATATATTAATGATTTGGAAGAGGGAATTAGGAGCAACACTAGCAAGTTTGCGGATTACACAAAGCTGGGTGGCAGTGTGAACTTTGAAGAGGATGTTAGGAGGTTTCAGGTGACCTGGACAGGTTGAGTAAGTGGGCAGATGCGTGCCAGATGCAGTATAATATAGATAAATGTGAGGTTTTCCACTTTGGTGGCAAAAACAAGGGGGCAGATTATTATCTCAATGGGGTTAGGTAAGGGGGAGGTACAGCGAGGCCTGGGTGTTCTTGTACACCTGTCATTGAAAGTTGGCGAGTAGGTACAGCAGGCAGTGAAGAAAGTTACTGGAATGTTGGAATCCTTTCATACAAGAGGATTTCAGTATAGGAGTAGAGAGGTTCTTCTGCAGTTGTTTAGGGTTCTGGTAAAACCACATCTGAAGTATTGTGTACAGTTTTGGTCTCCTAATTTGTGGAAGGACATCCTTGTGATTGAGGCAGTGCAGTGTAGGTTCACAAGATTGATCCCTGGGATGGCAGGGCTGTCATATGAGGAAAGATTGAAAAGACTAGGCTTGTATTCACTGGAGTTTCGATGGATGAGGGGGGATCTTATAGAAACATATAAAAGGACGGGACAAGCTAGATGCAGAAAAAATGTTCCCAATGATGGGCGAGTCCAGAACCAGGGTCTACAGTCTTAGAATAAAGGGGAGGCCATTTAAGACTGAGGTGAGAAAAAACTTTTTCACCCAGAGAGTTGTGAATTTATGGAATTCCCTGCAACAGAGGGCAGTGGAAGCCAAATCACTGGATGGATTTAAGAGAGTTACATAGAGCTCTAGGGGCTAGTGGAGTCGAGGGATATGGGGAGAAGGCAGGCACGGGTTATTGATTGGGGACGATCAGCTATGATCACAATGAATGGCAGTGCTGGCTCGAAGGGCTGAATGGCCTCCTCCTGTACCTATTTTCTATGTTTCTATGTAATTGACAATTTATGAACAAAGACATGCAGAAATGTGTTTTAAGAGTCGAAGAGGTATGTAGAGGAAAGAACTGCTAATGCTAGTTTAAATCAAAGATAGACACAAAATGCTGGAGTAACTCAGTGGGTCAGGCAGCATCTCTGGAGAGAAGAAATGGGTGAAGTTACGGGTCGAGACCCTTCATCAGACTGATATCGGGGGAGTCGGTGGGACAAAGGTAGAATGTAGTCGGAGGGAGTAAGACTGGTAGGCGAACTGGGAAGGGGGAGGGGATGGAGATAGAAAGCAAGGGCTATCTGATGTTAGAGGAGTCAATGTTCCTACTGCTGGGGTGTAAACTACCCAAGCAAAATATGAGGGGCTATACCTCCAAATCGCACTGACAATGGAGGAGGTTCGGGACAGAAAGATCAGATTGGGAATGGGAGAGGGAGTTGCAGTGCTGAGCCACCGGGAGATCAGGTAGGTTAAGAGGAACTGAGCAGAGTTGTTCAGCTAAACTATCACCGTGCCTGCGCTTGGTCTCGCCGATCTAGAGAGGTTGACACCTGGAACAGCGGATACAGTAGATGATGTTGGAGGAGGTGCAAGTGAACTGCCTCGCTTGGATGGAGTCGAGGGGGGAGGTAAAGGGATAGGTGTTGCATCTCCTACGGCTGCAGGTGAAAGTACCTGGGGAGAAGGTGGTTTGGTGTGGGAAGGGACGAGTTGACCAAGGAGTTGCGGAGGGAACGGTCTCTGTGGAACGCAGGAAGGAGTGGAGATGGGAAGATGTGGCCAGTAGTGGGATCCTGTTGGAGGTGATGAAAATGTTGGAGGATTATATGCGACAGCTGATAGGGTGGAAGGTGAGGACAAAGGGGACTCTGTCCTTGTTACAAATGGGGAGAGGGGGAGCAAGCACAGAGCTCTGGGATATCGAGAAGACCCTAGTGAGAGCCCCATCTATAATGGATGAAGGGAACCCATTTTCCTAAAGAACAGGATATCTCCAGTGCCCTGGTATGGAACACGTTATCCTCGGCGCAGATGCGGTGTAGACGGAGGAATTGGGAGTAGGGGATAGAGTCTTTGCATGAAGCAGGGTGGGAAGAAATGTAGTCCAGATAGCCATGAGAGTCAGTAGGTGTGTAATAAATGTCGGCCAATATGTCTGTTTCCTGTGATGGAGACTGTGAGATGTAGATGCATTTCATTTGCTAAAGCTTTAGCGGGTTCGAAATCAACGTCCTGAACAGGTAGCATCTGTATTGCAGGTAACAGGATGTTCTTTTTTTTATTTAGTTTTTGTCGCTATCGATACGCTTTGGACGGCAGTGATCAACGGGGTTATTTTTCGATTGCTTACTAAAACTTCTTTTATGTTACCCGCTGTCATTTGTAAGGAAACACCATTTGAGGAAATGAGCCTGTTGCCGTTTCGGAGATTGGGTAACTAGGCAACAGTCGCAGGTTAGACCAGGTTCCTCTCCATGACAGGTTATTGCAGATTTGTCCACTTGTCTGAGTGCAAGCGAGGACTGCGGGTGCGGGACTGGGACTGCAGACGCCTCGCATTTTCAACGCGTTGACCTTGAGGAGATTCAATCTCAGCAAGTTTCTCACCAGCGGCAAAAACCAGCCCGTTCACGGATTGTACACCTTCAGGGGAATTAAAACTCGCCACCATGGCGAGATTTATTCGCCAATTCTCCGTGTTATTTTGGAAAAACTGGCTTACTCGTTTGCGTCAACCGGTAAGGCTTCTTTTTCAATTTCCCTGCGTAGAATGTGAACAAATGATTTCGTCCACAATTTATTTAGTTTGTTGGGGGAATTTGGAGAACTTGATTCATGTTGCATTTTTGCTTCAGGTGCTGTCCCTGTCGGAGATCATCTGGCCATGTCTCCTGTTTCTCATTCTGCTTGGAGTGAGAGTTCAACATTCCCCTCTTCAACGAGATAATTGTAAGTGTTGATATGTAAACAAGTAAAACTCGTTCGTAAAATCCCTGATTTTGACACCAGCAGCTTTACTAAAGACAATCGTCCAGCTTCCATTACTGGGCTGGTGGGGAGTTTGTTTATGATAATTTAATATCTGTGTCCTTATTGTTCTATGATGCCCTTCGATCATTGTCTAGAGGCTAGTTATATTTATAAATAGTTATAGCTAGTTTTATATATATATATATAGTTGTTGCTAGAAATGGCAATCGGGGAAATCTGATTATCCGAGATTAATCACTTAATTAACTTCGAGTGATATAGTGTCACTACAGGACAGTGGTGCAGAGGTAAACGTTGGGCCATGATGTTGTTGAATAATAGAGCAGGCACAAGGGGCCGAATGGCCCAGTCAGTCCATCTCTTATGGCGTTGGATGAAAATAAAAAGGAAAAGTCGGGTTCTGAAATCACACAATTTTAAAACAAATGAACAAATAGGGATTTATCAACGACCACATGGGGACGTTTAGATTTTCTGTGGGGATTTGTTAATTTAAATATTAAATAACAATCTTTACGCGCTCCAGAAGATGCATTATTTATCTGGATCGAAAGAGGAAGTCAATTATATATAATCAAGATGACTTACTTGGACTTCAACTGTTGTTGAATAAATATGTCTAATTAACTAGAAGGGAATTTAACAGTACCTAGGGAAGAACCTATTATGGTCCATGTAGGAAAACAACAGGGTGTTGAAGACTCCATCGCGAAGGGATGCTGTTGAATGCGGCTGAAGTCAAGACCCTACAGCTGGGAGAAATAGGAAAGCAGAAAGGATTTGAAACCGGTGTAAATAAAATGCTTGGGGATAATAGGAATATAAGGATAAGAAAGAAGTATGAAAGCTAAGATTTGGCTGAAGAAGGGGTTTTGGCCCGAAACGTCGCCTATTTCCTTCGCTCCATAGATGCACCCGCTGAGTTTCTCCAGCATTTTTGTGTACCTTTGAAAGCTAAGATTGTTGGCATATAATATGGAAATGTAGGGGAACGTTAGTAAGTTAGTTGCGTTAATTAGAAATAGCCCAATTAATTCAATTAATACAACCGGGAATCTTATTTTAACACGAATCGTTGTGACTTCAAATGTACCAGCTGACAAGTATGCTAGAGAGAGATTTAATGGTAGCATTCAAAATAAAATTAATTGGATTAATTCTAGAAGGGAGAAAAATATACATGAAAGACGTGATGTTAACCTCCCAAGCATTGAACGGAGTTGTCATAATTCAAATGGATTTGTTGGGGAGAGAATTTATTCAGTGTGTTCAGGAAAGATTTCTGAAGCAATCTATAAATAGCACTTAGAAAATGAACTAAAGGCGACCTCATTTTAGTAAGTAAGGTAGGATAAATGGCCGATTTGTAAGTTGGGAAGCCTTTGGGACTATTTCTGTTAATTGTAAAATAACAATGGAAAAACACGACTGGTTCACGTTATGTCCTAAATTGCGGCAAGACATTTCATTGCGTTAGATAGAAAAGTGCAAAGGTTGATTGGGAGAGGCTCATCAGAATTAAAGGAATGTCTGACAAGTGGGAAACTGGAAAAAGGAGGGGGGGGGGGGGAGAAGGTGGAAGTTCAGGACCAATCTAGTCGGAGTGAAGGGCAAGGTTGGCTTGGGGAATCTTGCTTGATGAGGGATACTATGGCTCTGTTCATGAAAAAGAAGTAGGCATTCATCAGGTATAGGCAGCTGGGATCACGTAGGTCCCTGGAAAAGAATAAAGGAAGTGGGAGCACGCTTGAGAAGGAAATTATGTGGGCAAAAAGGTAGCCGTGACAGATAATGTAAGAGAGAATCCTTAAAGACTTCCCTTATTAAGTATATTAAGAGTAAAAAAGGTAACTAGAGAGAGAGTAATTCCCCATAATAATCCATCTGTGGAGCTACGATAAATGGGCAAAATTATAAATGCATAATTCTTCCCTGTACTTGCCATGAAAAATGAATGGAAGCCAGTAGGTTCAAGGAAGAGAACAGTGATATCCTGAAGCACATTTATTTATTTAATATGAAGGAGGAGGTGAAGGTGGCTTCAAGAGCATAAAGCTGGATAAATCCCTGGGTCCTGGCCAGATGTATCCTAGGACATTGTGAGAAGCAAGGAAGTAGATTGCTGGGGCCCTGGCAGAGATTTCTATAACTTTGTTAGCCTTGGGTGTCTAATGTGCTGTAATTTCAGAGGTTGCAAGAAGTTAGGGAACTACAGACCATTGAGCCTTTCATCAGTGATGAATTGTTAACAACAATAATTCTGTGGGACAGGATGGACCTTATTTCAGTTCATAAAATTATAATAAAATCGACCAGTACCATAGTGTTATGCAATACAGCGCAAGGTCTGATCTCTCTAATATTTGCAATTGAGTAAGGTAGTAAATGTATCTTTCCTTCGGTTTACTCAATTGTTTTGTGGGATCACTGGTTTGTCAATTGAGGAGAGATTATGCAAACTACGTATAGTTTGGAAGAATGAAAAGTGATCTCGGTAAAATGAATTGTGAGACTGGGTAGGGTACAGGTAATTCTGCTGTAATGTGTTCCTATGAAAAGTCATGTCACAGTAAACAGCGTTAAAAAGACAATTGTGTTTTTAACGACAAGGGAGTTAAGGGTTGGAGAGTTTCAGATTTGCACTAACAAAGTTAATTCTCCTGCAATATTTTTAAAAACTGAAGGTCTTTTCAATGGCAAATTTCAACCCCCAGTAAACATGATTATATTACTCCATAACATGCTTTGCATTTGCTTGTTTTTCTGCTGTGTGATTTCATCATGTTTAGTTTGGACCTGGTTGGCTCTTAATTTCACCTCAATATCATTTGTACAGTGGTCTTGGTTTCACGATAACAGAGTTCTAATGGATCTGCACATAATCTATATATTCATTGTGTGATATCTCTTTTTAGTTTTAAACTTATCTTTCACTTTTTTTAACCTTCATTTGAAATATCAGGGAATTCAGCGTTTTGTGTAAATGGCACAAAAGAAGAATGAAAGTTTGGGGCAAATTAGCCACACTTTAAAACATACAACAAAATAGGAGCAAAACATAGTTACTTGGCCTCTCAATCCTACCATATAATAACCATATAACAATTACAGCACGGAAACAGGCCATCTCGGCCCTACAAGTCCGTGCAGAACATCTTTTTTCCCTTAGTCCCACCTGCCTGCACTCGTATCATAACCCTCCATTCCCTTCTCATCCATATGCCTATCGAATTTACTTTTAAATGATACCAACGAACCTGCCTCCACCACTTCCACTGGAAGCTCATTCCACACCGCTACCACTCTCTGAGTAAAGAAGTTCCCCCTCATGTTACCCCTGAACTTCTGTCCCTTAATTCTGAAATCCTAACTTAATATGAGGTTGATAATTTTAGGTTTAGTTTTATTTATTGTCACATGTTCACAGCTTTGTTTTGCATGCTATCCAAACAGATCAGATATACCATACATAACTATAATCTGGTCAAACTGAAGTGAAATAGATAGAGCAAAGGGGGAGATACTGAATGCAGAATACACATGCAGTTCTCAGCATTGTAGCGCATTGTAGACAAAGACCATTGTCTTAAATGGGATAGAGGTGAATTGGACAGTACCCGAGCTTATGGAAGGTTGATTCAGCAACTTGATAACGGAAGAGAAGAAGCTGTTCTGAGTCAAGGTTCTGTATCTTTTGATGGGAGCAGGGAGAAGAAAAAATGACCGGGGTGGGCCAAGTCTTTGATTAAGTTGGCTGCTTTTCCAAGGCAACTTGAAGTGTAGGAGGCAATAGTGGAAAGTCTGTTCTGTCTGATGGACTGTGTTGCATCTACAATTTTCCACAGTTTCTTGTGGTCTTGGGTAGAGCTCATCTAGCTCCATCATCTTTCTGACAATGAGGGAGAGGTTATTGTCCTAACACCATGCTACTATGTTCTCTGTTTCCTTTCTGTACTCCATCTCGTTATTGTTCACGATTCGGCCCAGCACAATGGTGTCGCCTGCAAACTTGTAGAAACAATTTGATACCAAATTTGGCACTAAGGTCGTGAGTGTATCGGGAATACTGTGGGGGAATAACGCATCCTTATGGGGCACTGGTGTTATGAATTATTGTGCAGGAGCTGTTGTCACCTATCCTCACTGACTGACGTCTGGGAGTCAGAAACTCATGGATCCAGAGGCTGAGGGGGAGTTTGGCGATGAGTTTGGATGGGGTTATGGTGTTGAAAGCAACTTTTTCTGGAATTTTACCATGCTGTGGCCACTCCTTAGTAGAGAATACTTGTTGATTCAACCTAATCATACACGATCAAATCTGCCATAACCTGTTCTCGGGCGGGTTCCATAATGTTCTTCTCTAAGGACCAATTCCCTTAAGCATTCCACAAATTCCTCTTCCATGTAACTCGGTTTGATTTGTAAATATGCAAATTAAAATCACCTTTGGCAAGTATAGTTCTTACTTGTCGTTGATATTTCCCCTACAAGACCTCTATACTTTCTCCTGCTATTCCTTGTGTCACTTATGTTTCTTTTACTTTTCATTATTATTATTTTTTTTAAATTCAATCTAATCTCATGACTGGCATTGTTTTCTAAATGACTAAGCGCTGGAATTATTGTACAAGTAGTTACACAATACAGTTATAAACATCAGAGATGAAACGATGTTAAGAAATCCTATATGATCATCTCAAGTTTGACAACTTATTGTTTAAAAATATTCTATTTGTGATGGGAGTGGTGAATTTTTCAACATTGGTCGTCAGAATTGAATATTTATATGGCATGTGGATTATGTTAAAATGAACGTTGCTCTCTCGTGGCTCATAAAGTATCTTTACCTCTGAATCAGAACTGCTCTTTTTTTGAGCAAATATAGCATTCTTATTTGGTCATGAACTATTTATTTCTGCATGTGATAGTCAATTATAAGTTACAGGTTTGTGCCACAGATGTAGGTCCGTGAAGAATTAAATTAACCCATTTCAAACCAATGCCATCTGCGGCCTTTATTTCCCAGATATTAAAGCAGAGGGTGATTATCCACTCAGCCACTTGCGTCTGAGAAATGACAATAACAAGAGTCCAAATGTTACATAATGGATTACTGCTCCATTTCATAATCCTCATATGCCAATGATGCGGTAATATTATTCTGCTTAGCTGCATTTTTATTTCATTTTGTACTTTTAATTTGGCAATGATCTCCTTTGAATAATGAAACAAAACACGATCAAACCAAAATCCAAGCAATAATTATTTTACAGCGTACACATTGAAAATTTGTGAACTAGGTGATTGACATATTAATAGATTTACATTAAATACATAAATAAATTTCATTTGATCCGATGTCTGTTTCTCTTTTATTTTAGGTTATGTGGAGCCACGGACTTTGCCCAATGGTGGACTTTACCCCTTCATTCAAAGTATTTTTTGTGACATTGGTTCTAGCTGTCATAATGTATCATTCACAGAAGCAAGGGACATTGCTCAAAGATCCAGGTATAGTCTGCCTTTACAGTAAATCCAAGAAAGCTAAAACTTGAAATAAGATAGACATCTTGATTATAATATAATTACATTAAGACATGTAAGATTGGATATTAAAAGGTGAAATGGGAATGGAATTTGGGTTTCAATTAGAAAAAAAAAAGTACCATATAGTACAGGCACATTGATACATTCTGAAATGTATACAGTTGAATAAGTGGGATACATTTTCTCGGCAGAGTATAATGCTTTGCCACCACTGTTCTGTGATTAATGCTACTGATACTTATACTCATACATGCTTTATTAACCAAGTATGTTTTGCAACTTATGAGGAATTTGATTTGCTATACAGTTGTACTAATAAAATGCAACAACACAAAAAACATTTTAACATAAACATCCACCACAGAGATTCCTCACTGTGATGGAAGGCAAAAAAAAAGTCTAATCTCTTCCCTTCTTCTGATGGAGGATTAATTACTTGTCAATTATGATCATTTGTGAATCAACTATCATTTTCTGACATTGCACTGTTTTTATTTTTGGCGGGGGGGGGGGGGGGGGGGGGGGGGGGGGGGGGGGGGGGGGGGGGGGGGGGGGGGGGGGGGCGGTGGTGGAAAGAGATTGGTGGTGGAAAGCAAAGATCCTATAAGATCTTTGGTGGAATGAACATCTGTGTGTTGTGCAATGCATTTGGGAGATGTATCTTTTAGGATCAAATAGTTTGCGTTGTGTGCATGTTGTGAGATGTGTGTGTGTGTGTGTGTGTGTGAAATGATAGGCACGTGAGGGCGTGGTGAAACCTATGCTAGATATCGGTATTGAAATGGAGCATTTGTTCGTTTGTAGTGATGGAACTGTGGCAAATTGAATTGTTTGAACTCCGTGGTGTGCAAAATGCAATTATTGAGCTTAATTTTGAGTTCATGAAACTGCTTCTTTAGCCCAAAACCTGTTCATTTTCTCTAGAGATGCTGCCTAATCTGCTGAGTTGCTCCAGCATTTTGCATCTATTCACCACAGAATCACATGATGGTCACAGTACATAATGAGACCAGTCAGCCAGTCGACTCGGTAACTGTTCTACGCAAGAACACTGCAACTAGTTCATTTATTTTCCTCGCCTCTCTCTGTATCCCCACAATTTCTTTCCTTTCAGGCACTTTTCAAACTCTCTTTTGAATATCATATTTTATTATGCATCCACTATTACTCATGGTTGTACTTTCCAGTCCCCAACTACATAAACATGTTTTTCTTCTTGTTACCTTTGGTAAAGGTTTTGGTCCTTGGTGTATAGATCCTTAATGCTTAACTCTGAGCCACCTCGATGCGTTGCCACCTTGAATGTGTGTTCTGAGCGTATCTCTGTGCACACTTTGAGAAGAAGACATATTTTCTCCTGGGAAAAGAACACCAGTGTAGTTGGGGTTAGCATCAAGAAGCACCTCCAAAATGTGCCTTGACCAAGTACCTTCCCGGTCACCATTGGTTCCAGAGCACCTGCAGCATTTTGTGCAGCCATCTGATGCACCCGTCTTTTAAAATTCAGCTGTAAGAGGCTGAGATGAAGTACTGCAGACTGGTTTTAATGAACCACTCGTGAGCGTAGACTTCCTATGAAAAAATAAGCCAACGAGCATTATTTTTTAGTCCACTTACATTAATAGTCTGGATTTTGCAGGGAAAGCATGAAGTATCTGAGTTACCATGTATAACATACAGCAGTTGCAAACTGAATGCAGATGCAATGTGGAAATCCCAAAGCTGCTGTCAGCTGGGTGAAGTCAGGCTGCCATCTGTGCACCCAGGTCTGAATCCTCAAGGAATTGTTGGAGCAGATACTTGGGGGGGGAAATGTTCTGAAATTACATTTAACATTCTCTGTAGAACATTGGCTTCAGTAAAATCAGCCAAATCTGGATTTCAGCAGTTTTTTTTAAATTGAAGGAAAATGCTGCAAGAATGCTGCAACTACCTTTATCGATGTAAAAAGACCTTTAAATTATCACAGTTTAAAAATACTCTTTTTAGTCACTTTAATCACTTTAAAATCTAAATTAACAATCCATTTGGAAATGATTACAGATTTTTTAATTTTTTTTAAACAATTTTAGAAATTTTTTTCAGTTTCTTTGGTCTTTTGACTTGATTGCTTTTGAATGTTTCCAAATCTCAAACATTTGGAGAGCACTGTTTTGATATCTCCAATTAAGTTGACACGGGCAGTTAACTGGATAAAGGTACAAAGGTTCTTTATTAGTCACATACACCAATTGGTGTAGTGAAATGCGTATTGCCATTGCAGCACATAAAACAAGAAAACAACATAACAATAATAAGGATATTTAAACATAAAAAAACATCTCCCCCCGCAATGGTTCCCACTGTGAGGGAAGGCACAAAGTCCAGTCCCCATTCCCATGTCTACCCATAGTCAGGCCTATTGAGGCCTCTGCAGTCGCCTTTTCGGAGGCCCGATGTTCCAGGCCCTTCTCGCCAGATGATGGTGCTCCGGCGTCGGGAGAATCCTCTCAGCAGCTTGGGGAAACCTGGAACGGCTGCTTCCTTACCGGAGACTGTGGCTTCTGAAGCCGACAGACCGCGCTGGATGGAGCTCCACCACTGGCGATCTAGGTGAGAGATCCCAGGCTTCCGATGTTAAAGTTCAGCGCCGCCGTCCGCAGCTGGCCGCTCCACAGACCCGCAGCCCCGCGATGTTTCATCGGTGGTCTTCAGCTCACCGGTGGTCTTCAGCTCTCCCGGGCAAGGCATATCCCATTCCGCTCCGCGATAGCGCTCCAGCACTGTGCCGCCGCCAAGGCAGAGTTTCTGGCCGGTCCCCTCAGGAAACGCCACAGGCCCGCTGGTAGGCCAGGAGGACGGGTCGAAGGTGCTGCCCGGAGAAAAGCCACCTCTCCGACCAGGTAGGGACTCCTGAAAAGCAGTTTCCCCCTTTCCCACCCCCACGTAAAGAAAGACTAGA
This sequence comes from Leucoraja erinaceus, assembly GCF_028641065.1. Lineage (NCBI taxonomy): Eukaryota > Metazoa > Chordata > Chondrichthyes > Rajiformes > Rajidae > Leucoraja > Leucoraja erinaceus. The sequence continues at coordinate 61,284,446 of NC_073378.1, read as the reverse complement.
ACTCCGAAAAACAAAAACTCGACTAACTAAAACATTTTAAAAAAAAGATGAAAAAACGGACAGCTGCAGGCTGGGCAGCCATGACCATACAGGGCAGCGCCCTGGATAAACATTAATATGTGAGGTGCTATATTTTAGTGGGTACTTTGAAAATCAAAAAACTTGTGGAAATTGCTAAAAATTCATTTATCCTCTGAGGGTTGCAAGGTTTGGAAAGTTTAAGAGTGAGCTTGCCATGCAGGTGTTAGTTTTTTAGTTTTGTTTAAACCGAGGTATACTAAAAGGCTTTTTTGTTGCATGCAATCCAATCAGCGGAAAGACTATAGGTGATTACAATCAAGCCGTCCACAGTGTATAGATACAGGATAAAGGGAAGAACAAAATAGAGAGAGTACAGAGGAGATTTACTAGAATGTTGCCTGGGTTTCAACAACTAAGTTACAGAGATAGGTTGAATAAGTTAGGTCTTTATTCTCTGGAGCGCAGAAGGTTAAGGGGGGACTTGATAGAGGTCTTTAAAATGATGAGAGGGATAGACAGAGTTGATGTGGACAAGCTTTTCCCTTTGAGAATAGGGAAGATTCAAACAAGAGGACATGACTTCAGAATTAAGGGACAGAAGTTTAGGGGTAACATGTGGGGGAACTTCTTTACTCGGAGAGTGGTAGCGGTGTGGAATGAGCTTCCAGTGGAAGTGGTGGAGGCAGGTTCGTTGGTATCATTTAAAAATAAATTGTATAGGCATATGGATGAGAAGGGAATGGAAGGTTATGGTATGAGTGCAGGCAGGTGGGACTAAGGGAAAAAAAAAGTTGTTCGGCAAGGACTTGTAGGGCCGAGATGGCCTGTTTCCGTGCTGTAATTGTTATATGGTTAACATTTACTGCAGGATAAAGTCTAGTAAAGTCTAATTAAAGATAGTCCGAAGGTCTCCAATGAGGTAGATGGTCGTTCAGGACCACTCTCCAGTTGGTGATGCGATGGTGCAGTTGCCTGATAACAACCGGGAAGAAATTATGAATGCTGCCTGAAAAAATTGGGTTCTTTTTTTTTCACCTTTTGAAAATCATGACCACTCCTAGGTAACCACATTTTCATGGTAACCCAGTCACATTAAAAGCTAGAACTCAACTATGATTTTTCATTCCTTCAAAGAATGGGGGCTTTGCAGGCTAGCATTTCATTATCCATGCTGAATTGCCCTCGAGTAGGTTTTGGTGAGCTACCTCCTTGAGTTGTAGGGATACCTACAAGGCTTTTGAAATTCAATTGTGAACGCCTTGAGGTAAAGAACCGGTTTATCTGATTATTTTTTTTTGTACTTCCTTGTCAGTCTTTACTGATCTGTGTACAAGGACACACAAAGTGATTTTTTTTTTTAAAGAAACGGATACCTCAGGTCTGTGTTTTTAATCCTGCTGGAGTACAAGCCATACTTCAATGTAAATGTAAAATGTTCTAACTGGCTTGATTTGCTTTGGTTCGTTATGATGTGCCAAGATGCTATGGAAAAACTTTGTTTTGCTTGTTATCCAGGCACATGGTATCACACATCAGTACACCAGGTAATGTAAAAGAAAAAATAAACAGTGCAGAATATAGTGAAAGCTATATAGTCACAGAGAAAGTGCAATTAAAATAAAGTGCAAAGGTTGCAATGAGATAGATTGGAAGGTCAGGAAATTCATCTCTTGTATATGAGAGGTCCTTTCAAGAGTCTGAATCTGGTGGTGTATTGTTTCCAGCTTTTGTATCTTCATCCTAACCATAGATGAAAGAAGAGTGAAATACCTGGATGTGAGTGGTTGATTATGTTGGCTGCTTTCCCAAAGCAACATGAAGTATAGATGGAGTTGATTGAGGGAGACTGGTTTACCTGCTGTTTCCAGCATTTTCCATTGTTGCTTTAATAAAATAGTATTAGATTGGGCTTTATTCCTATAACCTCCCCAGTGGAAATTAGCAATGTGTCATAGATTGCTATGGAAGCATGGTATTATACAGCATGGAAACGGGTCCTTTTTCCCAAGGTCCACGCTGACCAAAGTGCCATCCTGAACTATTCCATTTGCCTGTCTTTTGGCCCATATTGCTACAAACATTTCCTATCCATATACATGCCCAAATGTCATTAACTTTGTAATTGGATTTGCTTCCTGTGGCAGCTTGATCCAAATATTCAACATCCTTTGTATGATAAACTTGCCTCTTAGTTCTCCTTTAAATCCTTTGCTTTGAATGCAGATGGGAAATGCAAAGGAGACATTGGAATAATACATTTATAAACAATGTACCTACACTGCCATGAGTTGAGTATTAGCCATGAATATACAAATACTCACCTTTGTAACTTATCTTGCTATTTCTGATGCATCATCAGAAATAAATAAAAGCTCATTTTAGACTGAAGAGTTTTAAGAAAACAATTAATCTCGGTTACATCAGTGGGGATGCCATTGTGGTTCACAGTTTGTAAAATTATTTTTATTTTAATCATCACATAAAATCCTGTGTAATATGCAACAGATTTATTCTATACCTTTTTGCTATGTCCTGCAATCTATAAACGATTGATGGTTTACCATAAACATAATAGTCGATGTTTGAATAGACTGATAGATTTGCTGCTGCTCGGAAGAAAGCTATTCATCCCTAACATACTAAGATTTAGATTTATGTTTCAAAACAAACATGTCAATCAATTTGTCACAGGTCATCACTAAGCCTTACAGTGGGTAGTGGGTCCGATCTGCTGATAACAATCGAAGAACTTGGAAAGCAAATCAATGGAACCATACAACAAGCATCCAACCTACAGATCAAAATAAATGAATTGCTTGGACCAACAGGTAACATAATAATGGCATATAACCTTTCTGACTATCATACTTACCTTGGTGACTAACTCAATGGACTTTTTTTACTTCTGTCGATATTTTGACAATTGCCATCCTAAATGATAACAGTAGTAATTAGAAGACATACACTGATCAGGTGTGCATAATTGATGTTTGGCTAGAGATTTTGTTTTGGAGCATTTATATATTTTAGAAAATGACATGGTGGGATAAGGGGTAACTGGACAGTGTTAGTTTCGAGAAGCTATTTCACAGGTAAGTGAAGAATTAGCCTGGAGCCTAGGCTGACCAAGTGAAGAAAAGATATGATCAGGTCAGGCTGTATCAGGCATGGTAGGCTGTGGATTGTTCATTAAACTCTCCAACACCAGAAGATAAAGACAAAGGGTATGGAAAAACGTAGGAAGTGCGTCAGTCTCTGTGGAGAGGGTAACCTTTTCAAGTCAATAACCCTATTCCAGATTTGTAATAGTGAGAAAATAAGTGTGTCAAAAATTGCAGAGAGAAGGTGGGGTAAAGAGAACAAAGGGACTGCCTCTCAGGGTGACCAAAGTTGTTCAGGTAACACTATGCCTTTGATCCTATCCAGCATCTAGGGGCAGCACTGTGTCGCAGCTGTAAAGTTGCTGCATTACAGCACCAGAAACCAAAATTCGATCCTGACATTGGGTGCTGCCTGAACGGAGTTTGTACATTCTCCCTGTGACTGCGTGGGTTTTCTCCGGGTGCTCTGGTTTCCTCCCACATTCCAAAGACGTGCAGGTTTATAGGTTATTGGCTTCCCTAAGGATAGAATTAGTCTACAGGTGATAGCTGGCCAGCTGGGACTCGGTGGGTTGAATGGCCTGTATCCACGATGTATCTGCAAAACTAAAACTAAAACTAACTAGTTAATAGATAAACAAGGGCAGTTAAAAAGGGTAACAAAACAATGGAAGAAGACAAGAAACTGCAGCTGCTGGAATCTTGAGCAAAACACAAATAGCTACATGAACCCAGCAGATCAGGGATCAACGGGAGAGGGAATGGACAGATGATTTTCATGGGACAGGACACTTCTTCAGACTGATTAGTGTAGAGTAGTATTGACAAAGGCTAGAGGTGAAAAGGAGATAAAAGGGTGTCAGATGGCGAGAAGAGGAGTGAAATGTAAAGCTGGAGGGAGGGATATGGGTGGAATGGATAAGGGGGGAAAGAGGGGAGATAAAAGTGAAATTGGGTACTAGGGATGGGAGATGAGTGATGAGAAAGGAGCAGGGTGATTGGGATGTAGTGGGTTAATGTGCACTCACTGGAGTGGCAGGGGTTACAGGAAAAAGAGGGAGAATGGGGGTTGGGGGTATTACTTGAAACTGGAGAATTCAATATTCATAGCGTTGGGTTGTTAGCAACCCAAAAGCAATTTGAGATGTTTGCTTGTGTTCTCACTATGGCAATGAATGAAAGAAAGGTTGGTTTAGGATTGGTGGTTAAAATGATTAGCAACCGGGAGGTCCAGCAGAGCCTGGCAGACAGAACGCCAATGTTCGGTGAAACATTAATCTAGTCTATGCTTGGTCACGCTAAAGTGAAGAAGACCACTCAGGAACACCGAATACAAAGGATGAAACCCAATCAGTTCCCCTCAACCAACACTCTCCGTCTGGTGAACTTCTCCTCACCTTTAACAACTCTGTTGAGTCTCACTTCAAGTCAAAGGTGTTGCTTGTGCCCCTGCTATTCCTGTCATTTTGTTGGTTACATTGAACACCCCTGGTTCCAAATGTACCCAGCACTATTCCCCAACTCTTTCTTTCTGCTGCTAACCATTTTAATTTCCATTCCCATATTGATCTTTTTGTCCTTGGCCTCCTCCATTGCCAGAGTGAGGTTACACACAAACTGGAGGACCAGCATCTAATATTTCACTTGGATAACTTACAACCCAACAGTATGAAAATTGAGTTCCTCAATTGCAAGTAATATCCCCCTTCTCTTCTGTACCTCCCTCCTCATCCCAGTGGACACACATTCTCCCACCCCACCAGTCATCCTGCTCCTCTAACCTCCTTTATACATTCATCTCCCATCCCTGAATTCCATATTTTATTTTGTTCTTTCTTCTTTCCCTTCCACTTCCCAATGTCCCATTCCACCCATATCTTTCATCTGGATTTATATTTCACTCGTTCTCTTTGCACTTTATCTGACATCCTTTTGTCTACTTTCCAGACTTTGTCCTTTGTCATTTACTCCCCCCCCCCCCCCCCCCCCCCCATCTGCCAAGGTACCCCCACTCACCTGTATCCACCTATCATTTGCCAGGCTTTGTTCCGCCCCCACCTCTCTTTTCCAGCTTTCTTGCCTCTGCTCCAACCAGTCTGAAGAAGGATCCCCTCTGTCCATTCCCTCCAAAGATGCTGCCTGACCTGCTGAGTTCTTCCAGCACTTTGTGTTTTGATCAACATGTTGGAACTGAGAGACGCAGAATACAGCTGTTGCTTGAAATTGAATCAAAAGAGAATGTTAGAAAGATTAAGCAAATTAATCAGCACCAGCGAAAAGCTGAGTTCATGTAATTGGTGGATGGTTTTTGGTTCTTGGTTACTTAGATGATTAGTTTTGGAACATATGTGGCAGGTTCAGACGAGGAGATGAGGCCACAAACAGATTGGCCATGATCATATTGAATGGTAGGGTTGGCTTGAAGGGCCAAATGCCAAACTATATTTCCTGTGTTTTGTGATTTAAAAAAATAAAAGTAAGTTCCTTCTCCAGCTTCAAGCTAGACTGATTGATAGGCTCCAGGACAGTCTACAGCACAGGAGGTTTTATGGTTTTATGAACGCAGATTGAGGGATTCTACGCTACAATATCTCTTGTATAAAGGTCAGAACAAGTATAGAATTAAAGCATAGATTTCCGTCCTTGATCTGAATTATATTGAGGTCCTATGGTATCATTCAAATGTTTGCATGCCTATTACTAAAAGTTGTTTTATGCCTTGCAAAGATTGCATATGTTCTATATGAGCTGATGTGGACTGCAAAGCTGTGCTTGACTTATCTTATCTTTATCAGGTGAATCTGCGAATAATGGATCATCCATGGTAAGTGATTAAATTAGGACATCGTATTAAAAATCAGTTTATTGTAGTTTATTAAAATCAATTGTGTTGCATTTTCTGAAATGAGAGTGCCATAAAGTAACAGTCATTGAGTCATTCAGCAAAGAAACAAGGGGTAGCTCTGCTGGTGAGGAATGGAATACAGTCCCTTGCGAGGGAAGACATAGGGACTGACGAGGTAGAGTCGCTGTGGATTGAGTTGAGGAATTGTAAAGGCAAGAATCTACAGACCCCCAAATAGTAGCCTGGATGTAGGGTGTAAGTTGCAGCAGGAATTAAAACTGGCATGTAACAAAGGTAATACCACTGTGGTGATGGGGGATTTCAATATGCAGGTAAACTGGGAAAATCAGGTTGGTCCAGGACCCCAAGAAAGAGTTTGTAGAATGCCTCCGAGATGGATTCTTAGAGCAGCTTGTCATGGAGCCGACCAGAGAAAAGGCAATTCTGGATTTAGTGTTGTCCAATGAACCAGATATGATGAGAGAACTCGAGGTAAAGGAACTGCTTGGAGGTAGTGGTCATAATCTGATTAGTTTTAATCTGCAATTTGAGAAGGAGAAGGTTAAATCGGAAATGTCAGTGATGCAGTTGAACAAAGGGGACTATGAAGGCATGAGAGAGGAGCTGGCCAAGGTAGACTGGAAAGGGATCCAAGCAGGAATGTTGGTGGAACAGCAATGGCAGGAATTTCTGGGCATAATTCGGAAGACACAGGCTCATTTCATTCCAAAAAGGAAGAAAGATTATAAGGGGAGTAGGAGGCAACCGTGACTGACAAGAGAAGTTAGGGATAGAATAAAACTAAAAGAAAAGATGTATAACACAGCAAAGAGTAGCCGGAAGCCAGAGGATTGTGAAACTTTCATAGTACAACCGAAGGAAACAAAACGGGCAATACGGGCTGAAAAGATGAAGTACGAAGGGAAGCTGGACAGGAATATAAAGGACATTAAAAGCTTCTTTAGATATGTTAAGGGAAAAAGAGTAGCAAAGTCAAATGTGGGTCCCTTGTAGGCAGACACGGGTGAAATTATTATGGGTAACAAGGAAATGGCAGAAGAGTTGAATAGGTACTTCGGATCTGTCTTCACTAAGGAAGACGCAAACAATCTCCCAGATGTACTGGAGGACAGAGGATCTAAGGGGGTAGAGGAACTGAAAGGAATTTTCATTAGGCGAGAAATAGTATTGGGTAGGCTAATGGGACTGTAGGGTGATAAATCCCCGGGGCCTGATGGCCTGCATCCCAGGGTCCTCAGGGAGGTGGCTCTAGAAATAGTGGACGCATTGGTGATTATTTTCAAATGTTCAATAGATTCAGGATCAGTTCCTGTGGATTGGAGGATAGCTAATGTTATCCCACTTTTCAAGAAAGGAGTCGGAGAGAAAATGGGGAATTACAGACCAGTTAGCCTGACTTTGGTGGTGGGAAAGATGCTGGAGTCAATTATTAAAGGGGTAATAATGGGGCATTTGGATAGCAATAAAAGGATTAGTCCAAGTCAACATTGATTTATCAAAGGGAAATCATGCTGGACTAATCCTCTGGAATTTTTTGAGGATGTGACGAGTAAAATGGATGAAGGGGTGCCAGTGGGTGTAGTGTATCTAGACTGTCAGAAAGCATTTGATAAGGTTCCGCACGGGAGATTGGATATTATTGATTGGGAATTGGGAGCAACACTAGCAAGTTGGTGGATGACACAAAGCTGGATGGCAGTGTAAACTGTGCAGAAGATGTTAGGGGGTTGCCAGGGTGACCTGGACAGGTTGAGTGAGCGGGCAGATGCGTGGCAGATGCAGTATAATATAGATAAATGTGAGGTCATCCACTTTGGCGGCAAAAACAAGGGGGCAGATTATTATCTCAATGGGGTTGGATTAGGCAAGGGGGAGGTGCAGCGAACCTGGGCGTCCTTGTACATCGGTCACTGAAAATTGGTGTGCAGGTACAGCACGCAGTGAAGAAAGCTAATGGAATGTTGGCCTTCATAACAAGAGGATTTTAGTATAGGAGGAAAGGTGTTCTTCTGCAGTTGTATAGGACTCTGGTGAGACCACATCTGAAATAATGTGTCCAGTTTTGGTCTCTTAATTTGAGGAAGGACATCCTTGTGATTGAGGCAGTACAGCGTAGGTTCATGAGATTGATCCCTGGGATGACGGGACTGTCATATGAGGAAAGAATGAAAAGATTCACTGGAGTTTAGAAGGATGAGGGGGGGGGGGAATCTTATAGAAACTTATTGAAGGACTGGAGAAGCTAGATGCAGGAAAAATGTGAAATTGTGGAATTCACTACCACAGAGGGCACTGGAGGCCAAGTCACTGGATGGACAAGAGAGAGTTAGATAGAGCTCTAGGGGCTAGTGGAATCGAGGGATATGGGGAGAAGGCAGGCATGGGTTATTGATTGGGGATGATCACAATGAATAGCGGTGAAGGGTCAAATGGCCTCCTGCACCTATTTTCTATGTAGAAACGGGCCCTTCTGCCCAATTTGTCCTTGCTAACCAAGATGCCCCATCCAACTAGTCCTACTTTCCTGCATTTGGCCCATATCCCTCTAAACCATTCATATCCATGTACCTGTTCAAATGTCTTTTAAATGTTGCTATAGTATCTGCCTCAACTACCTCCTCCAGCAGCTTGTTCCATATACCCACCATCCTTTGTATGAAAAAGTTGCCCCTTGAGTTCTTATTAAATCTCTCCCGTCTTAAACCATTGTCCTGTTTCTTGATTGCCCGACTCTGGGTAAAAGACTTTGTGCATTGACCTTGTCTATTAATACTTAATTATCTTAATTTTGTTAGCTAAGGCATGTCTGAAATGGTTCCTTGATGCACAGTAATTACAAATTTATGTGCATGTTTCTGTCACTGCTGACACCAATTTTATATTTTCTTGCTTGTAGAAGTAAATCCTGTCATGCAATTCATTTTTGACAAATCTAATTTGCTTGCTTTATATTAATAGATGGCTCTGAATGAAATGGAGACAATCACTTCCATAATAGAAAGAATTCACAATGAAACATATACCTGGGAAATTCTGTTTAATCTTCCAAACCTGTTGGATGTACTGATGAATGAAGACTTTTTAAGCAGAGGGATTGGTATCATGGCTGAAATGCTGATGAATCTAAAAAGGTATGGATTTATTACATGCAGAGATAAGAGTTGAGGAAAGTGGTGGGGAGGGAAATCTGGGTGTGATCAACATACATATAAATGCTGATTCCGTGGTGTATAATATTCAATCAAAGGGAATAAGACAAACCTGTCAATTATAGGCCAATTTGTACAATATGTCATAAGTAGGGAAGCTATTGGAAGTAATAATTCAGGAGTAGACTAATATGTAGAAAAGTATTGACCAGTAGGAGAGCCTACTCTGACCAAGATACGCCACCCAGGGTAGTCCCATTCACCCATGCCTGACCCATATCTCACTAAGCCTTTTCTAACCATGTATTAGCCCAAATATCTATTTAAATGGTGTTATGAAAGAATGAGATATGCACAAAATTACTTGTTAATAATGGCCACAATTCTGAGATGGCACTTTGCATAGTTGATGGGTGAATGGTACAGGTGATTATATTGTTGCAGGTGTCCTTAGCTGGAAGGAAAATTTTATCACTGGGACAAATTATACACTGAGCCAGGATGACAACACACCCATGATAAGATTGCTTGACTTTGTGAGAAAAACATGCTTTTCCTGTTGCGTGCAAGATGCCACTCCTTTTTATAGAATGAGTTTCAGTTATTTGTTTTATTGTTTGAACTGGAATGTCGGCCTACAAGGGAGGGAAGCCAAGTGAGTTGCGGTCGTCTTCACTGCACAGTTTAAAATGCAAACATCCCTTATGATTAAGGGATTGATTGATTTGTGTGGATTCCATATTTTACTGTGTCTCACTTAAAAATAGATGTACAATTCTTCTTATAAACTGTTCTCCTATTTTTTTTTTGATTCATTGTACTTTTCATTTTTGACTTGGCTATATGGAGATAATTTAATGTCATCAATTACAAACGAGCATAAAGACATTTTTTAAGCATGGAGGTTTTGAGGCAGGTTTCTACTTTAAGATTTTGTAGTAGAAATGGCACAATTTATTTAATGCTCAGTATAAACAGTGAGTAGCACTGAATGACAACCTCTGAAAACGATAAGAATTTGGATTCTAGCATGCAAAGGAATTTAGTAATCATGGTGTTAATATGAATTCTGTGGATGATGAGCCACTTGTGGATGATAGGCCATATAATGGTGTACCACTTGCCTTTATTCCAAATCGGAATATAGTAATTCACAGGCCTTAGCTGTTTCCTGAAATAAGCAGAAGTGAGTAGTTGGTCAGCTGGTTGGAGAGAGTGTGTCCCTGCTAGCTAATTCTTCTTTCAAGATCGTATCTCCAGAGTAAGGGTAGCTTGCTTCCACACCATTTAAACGGGTTCTCACAAGGTAGGTGTGGGTTGGTAGATCCTTGCTGTGGTGGGCTGTGGATGTGATGTGCTCCACTGGGAAAACCCTGTAAAATGTTGACCACTTCCCATATCTTCTCTCATCAATGAGGGAATGCACCAATGCCTACAAGGTGCTAGCACAGTCTATGGTCGTTTAAGGAAAGGTTTATTTGACGATCCAGACTCGGCCTTGGTACATGGTCTACCAGGCAGCAGTATCTTTGGTCCTCCCATGTACTTCAGAGACCTATGGTAGGTATCTCATGACACTGAAAAATACCACCAACGATATCTCTGTAAAATCGTTTTAAATCACGGGAATGACAAGCAAACCAAATCCGTTTTTTTCCACATTGATCTTATTAACCATTTATGAAAGATTAGATTGCTGTTTGTAGTTTATAATCAATGATTTGGATGAGATTATAGAAAGTATGATTTGTAAGTTTGCATATGACAATAAAGCAGGTGGTATCGTAGATAGTGAAAATGGTAATCAAAAATTACAGCAGGATCTTGGTCAGTTGGGCTGATGATTGGTTAATGAAGTTTAATGCAGAGAAGTGTGAGATGTTGCATTTTGGAATATTAAACCAGGGCAGGACCTTCACACTGAATGGCAAGGCTCTGGGTAGTGTTGTCGAGTAGAGGGATTTAGGCGTGCAGGTGCATAGTTCCTTGAAAGTGGATTCACAAGTACATGGGGTGGTCAAGGTGGCTTTCTGTAGATTGGCCTTGATCAGTTGGGGTACCAATAATCGAAGTTGGGATGTAATTTTACAGTTGTACAAGACGTTGATGATACCACATATGGAATATTGTGTTCAGTTTTGGTCACCCTGCTATAGGAGGGATGTTGTTAAGCTGGAAGGTGTGCAAGGATGTTGCCAGAACTTGAGGGCTTGAGCTACAGGGAGAGGTTGGACAGTCTTAGACTTTAATCCTTAGACCACAGGAGGATGAGGGTTGATTTTATAAACATGTGTAAGATCAGCAGGGGGTACATCCAAAGTATTTACTCAGAGCATGGTAATCAAGAACCAGAAGACATGGGTTTAAGGTGAAAAATGTAATAGGAATCTGGGGGGGGGGGGCAACTTTTTTTTTCACAGAGTGTGGTGGGTATATGGAGTAAACTTTTAGAGGAGGCAGTTGAGGCAGGTACTACAATAGTATTGTAAAAACGTTTATACAGGTACAGGGATAGGAAAGGTTTTGAGGGATGTGGGCTAAATGTGAGCAGGTGGGACTAGTGTAGATGGGACATCTTGGTCAACATGGACAAGTTGGGCGGATGGATCTGTTTCTAAGTAGATTAACCTCATATTAGCTCATTGGCTACCAACCACAGATCCAATCTGGCATATTTCACCTTCAATATACAGCCAGCTTAGTTAGTGGCAGTGTTGCCAAGCCATTTCCTGCAATTTAAGAGCATTCAATTAGCTTGGAGTGATTTTAACCACCTATTACTGATATCAGTGCCCACTGGGTTCTGCTTTATATTCTAAGCAATAGTCTAGATACCAGGTATCCACAACTGATTTTAATACGGAAGGCATTTCCTCTTGACCGATAGTAACCCCATTGAATTGTTGAGTGTAAAGTGAGCCTTTCTAAAATTGAAAACAAATCCAAAGGTTATGAAGCTGGGTGTGGCTCGATTATGGTTGCATACGGTAAAATGCAAAACAATTTTGGAGACAAAGGCATGAAAACAATGGCTTTATGCACTCAGCAAGCAAAATAGGACAATGCTGGCAAATCAATCTGGAGTTTCCACGCCGAACCTCCTGTCTCTTGCATTTTCAACCTCTGCAGTCAATAATGGGACCATTGTGGCCTATTTAGTTCACTGCACATTAGAAAGGAAGTAACATCTTTAGAGAGGGTGTGGTGGGCTTTTACCAGAAGGCCTCGGGGATGCTTGACTGATTACAGTGAGAAATTAAAGATTCAGAGGATATTTAATATGTGGTCAATATTATGAAGTATTTAGTATTAAAGGACAAACTGTTCCCACTGTCAGAAACATTTGACTGGTGGGAAAAACATTAAACCGATTCACAAAAAAGGAGTAAAGGAAAAATGTAGAAGATTATGGTGTTTATGATCTGGAATGTAATCTGATAGATGGGAAAACAGATTCAACAATAATTCCAAAACTACTGACCTTCTCAAAAATAAATCGGAAAATGCCGGAAATAATTTGAAGATTAGTGAGCATCTATGGAGAGTCAAGAGTATTTAATTGTCATATTCACTGGAAGTAAAACAATACCGTTCTTACTTGCTGCAATGTTTACAGACACAATAACTAGACAATAGCCAATAGACCAAGGTTTCCCAACCTGGGGTAAATTACCCCCAGGGGGTAAATTTCACCTACCCAGGGAGTAAAGTTATTGATTCTGGATTTGTACATATTTTTTCTCATTCACTGACTGTTTGGTTCTGGTATACTGGTATCTGTTCATCATTAGTTCATAAATAAGTGAAATAACATTGTTATGTGCTGTTAGAGTTGCCAGGGATAAACGTGACGAAAAAGGTTGGGAACCCCCGCAATAGACAATACATGCAGTAGTAGGCCATTCGGCCCTTCGAGCCAGCACCGCCATTCACTGTGATCATGGCTGATCATCCACAATCAGTAACCCGTTCCTGCCTTCTCCCCATATCCCTTGACCCGCTATCTTTAAGAGCTCTATCTAACTCTCTCTTAAAAGCACGGAGAATTGGCCCTCACTGCCTTCTGAGGCGGAGAATTCCACAGATTCACAACTCTCTGGGTGAAAAAGGTTTTTCTCATATCCATTCTAAATAATAATAATAATAATAATAATAAATTTATTTGCGGGCGCCTTTCAAAGTCTCAAGGACACCTTACAGAAATAAACAAGAGAGAAAAAACATTGTCGGAGTAAAATAAATAATAAGGACATCACCAATACACAAATTAAAGACAGAATTCGCTCCAAAGACAAAAAATCAAAAACACAATGTGAAGAGAGATCAGTGGCAGCTAAACTACGCCAGCGTCCACTCTCCCTTCCGACAGCCACCTTGGACACAAACTAACATATTCACAGTACACACAAAAAATCATCTCCCCCCCCCCCCCCACAATGGTAACCACTGTGGGGGAAGGCACAATGTCCAGTCCCCATCCCCAGTTCTCCCATAGTCGGGCCTATTGAGGCCTCCGCTATTGCCACGGAGGCCTGATGTTCCTGGCCGTTCTGGCCGGGTGCTATTGAAAAGAGTCTTTTCAGCGGCTCGGCCACCTGGAACGACCACTTCCTAACTGGGGACCGCGGCTTCTGAAGCCAACAAGGCTGCGCCGGTTTGGAGCTCCCAGGCTCCCGATGTTAAAGTCGGCGCCGCCTGCTCCGCCTGCTCCACTCCGCAGACCCGCAGCCCGGAGGTGTTGATCTCGGTGGTCACAGCTCACCAGATCTCCAGCGCATCGATCCAGCGCGGCGACCCAGGCAAGGCATGGCCCGCTCCACGATAGCGCACCAGCGCTGTGCCGCCACCGAAGCCGAGGTGCTGGGCAGTCCCCGCCAGGAAACGGAGCTCCACGCCCGCTGGTAGGCCACGAGGACGGGTCGACGGGGCAGCCCGGAGAAAAAGCTGCCTCACCGACCAGGTAGGGACCTAGAAATATTGTTACCCCCTACCCCCCACATTCAAAAGTATATCTCTCCCACAAACAAGGCACAGGACTCACTAAAACTGCAAAAAAAAGTAAATGGATGGCTGCTGGTTAGCAGCCATTCCCCAAGATGGCTCCTCCTCCTCCTAAATGGCCTACCCCTTATTCTTAAACTGTGGGCCCTGGTTCTGCACGTCCCCCAACTCCGGGAACATGTTTCCTGCCTTAGCTTGTCCAATTCCTTAATAATCTTATATTTCAATGAGATTCCCTCTCATCCCTCTAAACTCCAGTGTATACAAGCACAGTTGCTCCATTCTTTCAACATATGACAGACCAGCCATCCTGCCACCCAGCTTTGTGTCATCTGCAAATTTGCTAATCTAACTTCCATCCCTTCATCTAAATCATTTAAACAATCTAAATGTACATAATTTTTTGTAGCCAGAACCTAATCATACAAGCTGAAGTACATCATTCATCCCTAATACAATGTCCATAATATCTCTATGATGCTGAGGTAGGATTGTGGTTAGTTATGGTTGTTCAGTGTAGTTCACGAGCCTAATGGTCAATGGGAAGTAGCTGTCCTTCAATCTACAGGGAACAGTTTTCATGCACCAAAGGTAGCATGACAAGAGTGTGGCTTGGGTGGTGTAGATTTTTGATAATATTAGCTCCCTTCTTGAGGCAGCATCCCTGCCGTGTTTGTGAGGTCAATTGCTATGATGGACTGAGTCATGTCCATCACTCTCTGCAGCTTCCTATGTTCTTAGACGTTTGAGTTGCCAAACTAGGCTTTGGGCCGAGCATCAAAAAAGTGTCTAGTGGCCAATGCCCATATTACACCATGGGCAGCCTATTTCCGTGTTGCAGTCCATTTAAACTATATTTATTATGCCTATATATATCTCGTAAATATGACTGTAATCATATATAATTAAGTATAATTATATTATATTATATAAAATAATATGATGAATATAATTGTGAGTTTTTTTTTAATGACACTGTCGCAGAGGTCCTGCTCCTGAACCAGCCTAATTAATGGGTGAGGGCAGTTCTTGTGTTCCTCCCTTTACTGAATCCCACTGACTGCCAGTGTGCAGAGTGGGAGTCATGGCCATAGTGTGACTGGGGTAGTCCCAGGCTGGGGGACAGTCTTGCAAGGCATCTTTCAGCCGCTTTAAATAGGAAATGTAATGAGACTGCAGCAGAGGTCCCAGGTTTTAGGGCTCATGAACCTGCCTAATTAAAGGGTCAGGACCGATCCTCTGGGTTCCCCCTTTTACTGAACCCCACTGACTGCCATAGTGGGGAGAGTGGGGGAATGGCCATAGTGGGACTGGGGCAGTGCCAGGCTGGGTGGCAGACCTGTAAGAGACCTGTCTTATTTCTGATGTAAATGTCACATCCTGACCAAGAATCAAATACTTTGATGTTTGCTCGCTGAGTATTCATTTTAAGCTACAATAAGCCTATATACATGATAAGAGACACCCCCCGATGGTGCCTTTCCAAATGAGGGTGATTACCTTTAACCTAAAATAACCCTAAAAGTGTTGCATTGTTTGAGTGTTTGTGTGTCTGTCTGTGTATACATGTCAAATGTATATGTGTGGATGGATGCAAGTGTGTATGTATGGATGTATGTGTGAATGGATAGATGTGTCAATGTATGTGTGGATGTGTGTGTGGATGTATGTGTGCATGGAAGTGTACATGTATGTCTGCGTACGGATGGATGTGTATGTGTGTGTGCATGCATGGAAGTGTGCGTACGGATAGATGTGTGTGTGGATGGGTGTATTTATGTGTGGATGGGTGGGCTGTTGCACTGTCATTCAGCAGCACTCCATTATCATAAGTAATTCACTCATTGTTTAAATAATTTGACCAAATAAACGGTGAATCGATCGATACTAAAATAAAACTTTATATAATCATTTATTTCCCCAATTTATTTGTATACATTACATCTGATCGTCATCTGAATATTCTTCATCAGATTCCATGTCTTTTGATAAGTTTTGATGTCCATTGATAAGTTAGTTCAAGTTCACATGGAGGGCCAGGCAGAGGCTACAAAAAAACATCTCATAGTCATTAAGTCTGCATGGACTTCACTTCATAACATTTCAACCTCTTATTAATGTTAATGAGAATAACACTTACTACCATAGATAAATTAGTTCAAGTTCAAGTTCACATACACCAATTCATTTCTACATAAACATCAGCCATTTCTGACCATTTCTCACTCCAATGGCAGCCTATAAAGTGCAATGAATATTCCTCCATTTTTCTCCCGTGGTCGGGGCCTGGAAACGGCCGCTACAGACGGCACTATGTACAGCCTTCCTCCCCCGCCCGCGTTCGCGAATCGGCCGCTACTTAATTGAGACCGCGGCTTCACTATGTTAAGTACATAGGCCCCGCGATCGGAGCACTTTTTCCCAGTAAGTTATTGCAGGCAGCTCTGAGATTAGATGTTAAAGACTTATTAAACTACAACAAGTGAAAATGTTTAATTTGCCTTGTGTTATGGCTAAACATAGTTTAGGCCCTCAACTTCATGAGTGAATGAGTGAGTGAACGGGTGAGTGAGTGAATGAATGAATGTGAATGTACAGACTCCAAATCTCATTTTTTCACATTATAAAAGGGTGCAATTAAATTAATTAAAGTCCATACAGATTCATTTTCATAAATTCAGACTTTAGATCTTACCTTTCAGTTTGAGTTGATTTATAAAGTTTCACTGATTTCACGACTTTGTGTTGCAGCATCTCAGCAGGGACTTTGCTTTCAAGACTTTCTTCCACTTCTCTGCACTTAGCTACACATTCTTCAGACTTCTTAATGGTTTTCTCACTAAATTCAATTGCCCTGCTGCAAGTTTCCATGGCATGTATTCCACAGAACTAGAAAGAACCTTCATCGGAATCTCCAGTAAAACAGGCATCAGTGAAGTCCTCTCAGCCATGTTGTGTGCTAGCCTGAAGCAAAGCACGTGATTGGCCAACTGGCATCCAACTCTATGTTAAACGTGTTTGATTGGACGAAAAACACCCGAAATTTTTCCGTTTTTTCTCTAATTTAATAAAAATGTGCAAGTCTTGTTCAATATGAGTTTCAGGGGTGATTTATATAATATTTTTACACAATATAACCATATAACAATTACAGCACGGAAACGGTATCTCGACCCTTCTAGTCCGTGCCGAACACTGATTCTCCACTAGTCCCATCTACCTGCACTCACACCATAACCCTCCATTCCTTTCCCGTCCATATAACTATCCAATTTATTTTTAAATTATAAAATCGAACCTGCCTCCACCATCTTCACTGGAAGCTCATTCCACACAGCCACCACTCTCTGAGTAAAGAAGTTCCCCTTCATGTTACCCCTAAACGTCTGTCCCTTAATTCTCAAGTCATGTCCTCTCATTTGAATCTTCCCTACTCTCAGTGGGAAAAGCTTATCCACGTCAACTCTGTCTATCCCTCTCATCATTTTAAAGACCTCTATCTAGTCCCTCCCCCCTTAACCTTCTGTGCTCCAAAGAATAAAGACCTAACTTGTTCAACCTTTCTCTGTAACTTAGTTGCTGAAACCAAGGCAACATTGTAGTAAATCTCCTCTGTACTCTCTCTATTTTGTTGACATCCTTCCTATAATTAGGCGACCAAAATTGTACACCATACTCCAGAATTGGCCTCACCAATGCCTTGTACAATTTTAACATTACATCCCAACTTCTATACTCAATGCTCTGATTTATAAAGGCCAGCACACCAAAAGCTTTCTTTACCACCCTATCTACATGAGATTCCACTTTCAGAGAACTGTGCACCGTTATTCCAAGATCCCTCTGTTCACCTGCTGTCTGCAAATGCACACCAAATGCTTTCTGACAGTCTAGATACACTACATCCACTGGCTCCCCATCATCCTATTTACTTGTCACATCCTCAAAAAATTCCAGAAGATTAGTCCAGCATGATTTTCCTTTCATAAATCCATGCTGACTGGGACTAATCATTTTACTGCTATCCAAATGCCCCATTATTACATCTTTAATAACTGGCTCCAGCATCTTTCCCACCAGGCTAACTGGTCTGCATTTCCCCGTTTAATATACTCAATTAATATCTATACTCAATGCTCTGATTTATAAAGGCCAGCACACCAAAAGCTTTCTTTACCACCCTATCTACATGAGATTCCACCTTCAGGGAACTGTGCACAGTTATTCCTAGATCCCTCTGTTCAACAGCATTCCTCAATTTGCTACCATTTACCATGTACGTCCTATTTTGATTTGTCCTGCCAAGATGTAGCACCTCACACTTATCAGCATTAAACTCCATCTGCCATCTTTCAGCCCACTCTTCCAACTGTCATAAATCTCTCTGTAGACTTTGAAAATCTACTTCATTATCCACAACACTACCTATCTTAGTTTCATCTGCATACTTACTAATCTAATTTACCACACCAACATCCAGATCATTGATGTACATGACAAACAACAGTGGACCCAACACAGATCCCTGTGGCACCCCACTAGTCACTGGCCTCCAACCTGACAAACAGCCACCCACCATTACGCTCTGGCATCTCCCATTCAGCCACTGTTGAATCGATCTTGCTACTCCACCATTAATACCCAACAATTGAACATTCTTAACCAATCTTCCATGAGGAACCTTGTCAAAGGCCTTACTGAAGTCCATATATACAACATCCGCTGCTTTACACTCATCAATTTCCCGAGTAACCTGTTCAAAAAATTCAAGAAGATTAGTCAAACATGACCTTCCAGGCACAAATCCATGTTGACTGTTCCTAATCAGACCCTGTTTATCCAGATGCTTATATATATTATCTCTAAGTATCCTTTCCATTAATTTGCCCACCACTGATGTCAAATTAACAGGTCTATAACTGCTAGGTTTACTCTTAGACCCCTTTTTAAACAATGGAACAACATGCGCAGTACGCCAATCCTCCGGCGCTATTCCCGTTTCTAATGACATTTGAAATATTTCTATCATGGCCCCTGCTATTTCTACACTAACTTCCCTCAATGTCCCAGGGAATATCCTGTCCGGACCTGGAGACTTATCCACTTTTATATTTTTCAAAAGTGTCAGTACTTCCTCTTCTTTGAATCTCAGTTTCCATAGCTACTCTACTTGTTTCCCTTATCTCACATAATTCAATATCCTTCTCCTTGGTGAATACAGAAGAAAATAAATTGTTCAATATCTCCCCCATCTCTTTTGGCTCTGCGGATAGCTGTCCACTCTGACTCTCTAATGGACCAATTTTATCCCTCGTTATCCTTTTGCTATTAATATAGCTGTAGAAACCCTTTGGATTTACTTTCACCTTACCTGCCAAAGCAACCTCGTATCTTCTTTTAGCTGTTCTAATTTATTTCTTAAGATTCGTTTTACATTCTTTATACTCCTCAAGCACCTCATTTTCTCCATGCTGCCTATAATTATTGTAGATCTCTCTCTTTTTCTGAATCATGTCCAATTTCCCTTGAAAACCAGGGCTCTTTCCAATTTTTACTATTTCCTTTCTACCGAACAGGAACATAAAGATTCTGTCCTCTTAAAATGTCACCTTTAAATGTCCTCCATTTCTCTCCCACATCTTTCCCATAAAACAAAATGTCCAAATTCACTCCTTTTAAATCCTTTTGCATCTCATCAAAGTTAGCCTTTCTCCAATCAAAAATCTCAACCCTAGGTCCAGTTCTGACTCTCTCCATAATTATATTGAAACTAATGGTATTTTGATCACTGGACTCAAACTGTTCCCTAACGCATACCTCTGCCACCTGACGTGTCTCATTTGCTAACAGGAGGTCCAGCACCGCCCCTTCTCTAGTAGGTACCTCTATGTATTGCTGCAAAAAACTATCCTACACACGTTTTACAAACTCCAAACCATCCAGCCCATTTACAGAATGTGTTTCCCAGTCTGTGTGGAAAATTGAAATCTCTCACAATCACTACCTTGTGCTTACTACTAATATCTGTGATCTCCTTGCATATTTGCTCTTCCATTTCTCGCTCCCCATTTGGCGGTCTATAATACACCCCTATAAGTGTTGCTACCCCTTTTCCGTTTCTCAGTTCCACCCAAATAGCCTCCCTAGCCGAGCCCTCTAATCTATCCTGCCAAAGCTGTAATATCTTCCCTGACAAGCAATGCAACACCTCCACCTCTTGCTCCTCCAATTCTATCACACCTGAAGCAATGAAATCCTGGAATATTTAGTTTCCAATCACAGCCCTCCTGCAACCATGTTTCACTGATCGCCACAACATCATACTTCCAGGTGTCAATCCAGGCTCTAAGTTCATCCACCTTTCTTACAAAGCTCCTAGCATTACAATATACACGTTTAAAAAACCCACCCCCTCTTATTCTCTGTTTATTGTCTTTTTCTTCTTTCTCCCCTACATTTTGGGTCAGAGTGCTACCCTTCTCTGCCTCCTGCCTCACACACTGACTGCTAGCTTTCCCTATTTGAGTCCCTCCCCCCAACTGTTCTAGTTTAAAGTCTCCCCAATAGCCTTTGCAAATCTCCCCACCAGGATATTAGTCCCGCTCGAGTTCAAGTACAACCCGTCCTTTCTGTACAGGTCGCACCTTCCCCAAAAGAGGTCCCAATGATCCAGAAACTTGAATCCATACCCACTGCACCAGTCCCTCAGCCACGCATTTATCCTCCACCTCACTCCATTCCTACTTTCACTGTCGCGTGGTACAGGCAGTAATCCTGAGATTGTTACCTTTGCAGTCCTTCTTCTTAACTCTCTTCTTAACTCCCTAAATTCTCCTTTCAGGGCCTCTTCTCTTTTTCTACCTATGTCGTTGGTACCTATATGTACCACGACCTCAGGCTCCTCTCCCTCCCATTTCAGGATATCTTGGACACGTTCAGACATCCCTGACCCTGGCACCAAGGAGGCAAACTACCATCCGGGTCTCCTGACTGCGTCCACAGAATCGCCTATCTGACCCCCTGACTATAGAGTCCCCTATTACTGTTGTCCTCTTCTTTTCCTTACCCTTCTGAGGACATTTCATGTAGTTTATGTGGACATTTCATGTAGTTCTGTGACTTGGGTCACGAAACACTGGAATAAAGCTCCTCGGCCCACGGCCTAGTAATCAATCAATATGCTCTTCACTGTACACCTGTAGAAGTTTGATTGAGTAGTCAGCCGATGAAGTACCACCGCGTGCCACAGGTAGGCAGGTACTGCTTGGTTGATGGTGGATAGTTTGGGAAGTGGTGAACTCTTGCCATTTACACCAAGATTCTGTGTGTTCCTGATAAATGGACTTAATTGCCAATTACATCCCATATACTTTTTTTTTTTTTTTCATTTTGTGCAGTCCTTGGTCAGGGATTCACATGTTAATGAGGATATTACATTTTATAAATGATTTTAGTCACTATCCCATCTCAGAGCTTAGGATAGAGGGATTGTTTCAGGAGTTGGACAGGTGAACAATGTCTCCTGTCCATTGGAGTCATTGGGTCTAAATATGAATTGAAATTTAAAAAAAAACACTTCAAAAGCTGGCATAAGGTCATAAGTGACAGGAGTAAAATTACGTCATTTGGCCCATTAAGTCTATTCTGCCAGTAGACACAAAATGCTGGAGTAACTCAGTGGGTCAGGCAGCATCTCTGGAGAGAAGGAATGGGTGATGTTTTGGGTCGAGACCCTTCTTCAGTCTACTCCACCATTCAATCATAGACATAGAAATATAGAAATTAGGTGCAGGGAGTAGGCCATTCGGCCCTTCGAGCCTGCACAGCCATTCAATATGATCATGGCTGATCATCCAACTCAGTATCCCGTACCTGCCTTCTCTCCATACCCTCTGATCCCCTTAGCTACAAGGGCCACATCTAACTCCCTCTTAAATATAGCCAATGAACTGGCCTCAACTACCCTCTGTGGCAGAGAGTTCCAGAGATTCACCACTCTCTGTGTGAAAAAAAACTCTTCTCATCTCGGTTTTAAAGGATTTCCCCCTTATCCTTAAGCTGTGACCCCTTGTCCTGGACTTCCCTAACATCGGGAACAATCTTCCTGCATCTAGCCTGTCCAACCCCTTAAGAATTTTGTAAGTTTCTATAAGATCCCCTCTCCAGCTCCTAAATTCTAGAGAGTATAAACCAAGTCTATCCAGTCTTTCTTCATAAGACAGTCCTGACATCCCAGGAATCAGTCTGGTGAACCGTCTCTGCACTCCCTCTATGGCAATAATGTCCTTCCTCGGATTTGGAGACCAAAACTGCACGCAATACTCCAGGTGTGGTCTCACCAAGACCCTGTACAACTGCAGTAGAACCTCCCTGCTCCTATACTCAAATCCTTTTGCAATGAAAGCTAACATACCATTCGCTTTCTTTACTGCCTGCAGCACCTGCATGCCTACCTTCAATGACTGGTGTACCATGACACCCAGGTCTCGCTGCATCTCCCCCTTTCCCAATCGGCCACCATTTAGATAATAGTCTGCTTTCCCGTTTTTGCCACCAAAATTGATAACCTCACATTTATCCACATTATACTGCATCTGCCAAACATTTGCCCACTCACCCAGCCTATCCAAGTCACCTTGCAGTCTCCTAGCATCCTCCTCACAGCTAACACTGCCCCCCAGCTTAGTGGCTGATCTATCTCTCCCTCCCAACCCCATTCTCCTGCCTTCTCCCCATAACCTCTGATACCTGTACTGATCAAAAATATATCTATCTCTGCCTTAAAAATATCCACTAATTTGGCCTCCACAGCCTGTGGCAATGAATTGTAGCGGATCCACACCGACCCCTGCAGAACACCACTAATCACTGGCAGCCAACTAGAAAAAGCCCCCCTTTGTTTCCATTTTTTGCCTTCTGCCACTTGGCCAATCTTCTATCAATGCTAGTACCTTGCCACTAATACCATGGGCCCCATTTGTTGTTCAGCAGCCTCACGTGTAGCAGCTTATCAAAGACCTTCTGAAAATCCAAGTAAACAACATCCACTGACTCTCCTGTGTCGACCTTGCCTCAAATTTTCAAACTTCTTCAAAATTACAACAAATTTATCAGGCTAGATCTCTCCTTAGCAAAACGATGTTGATGTCGGCCTATTTTAGTATGTGCTTCCAACTACCCCAAATATCCACATTCTTAATAATGGACTCTAATATTTTTCCAATCACTGAAGTCGGACTTACTGGTTTAAAAATTCCCTTCTTTTGCTCACTCCCTTCTTAAACAGTGGAGTTATGTTTTGCGATTTTCCATTCGTCTGGTACTATTCCCGATTTTAGTGATTCATGAAAGATCACTACTAACAAATCCACAATCTCAACAGCTACCTCTTTATAAACCTGGGGTGCAGTCCATCTGGTCCAGGTGACATCCTCCTTCAGACCTTTCAGATTCCCAAGCACCTTCTCCTCAGTAATAGTGACTGCATTCTCTTCAGCCCCCTGACTATCTTGAAATTCTGACACATTGCTGGTGTCTTCTACTGTGAAGACTGATGCAAAAAACCTGTGCAGTCCATTCTTTATTCCTCATTACTACTATGAGAGCTTAGAAGGAAATAAGTGTGGCAGTGAAACTGTTACGATATGAGACGATACGATAGAACTTTATTAATCCCTAGAGTCTGCAGAAATTGGTCTGCAGCTCCCCGGGACACTCGTGCCACATTGGGAATGCTTTAAAAGCTGGCATAGAAACAATGAACCAAATGGATTCTTCTATCTCATAAGAAAATCTGAGAAAATGAAGTAAAGCATAATACATCTGGGGATGTGGTGAAATTTGCAAATATCAGCCTGACATGGTTGTACATATGGAAGCAATTGTTTAATCCATCCTCCTGATTCTTCATCACCATTCCTGAGTATGCCGTGTCCTTAGGAAGAGCACAGCCATCAAAGGTCGTGGCATAGAGTTGTACAGTCTGCGGGCGATGACCCTGAGAGTTCTGAATATTTGCTGGATGATCAACCATGATCAGGTTGAATGGTGGTGCTGGCTCGAAGGGCCGAATGGACTACTCCTGCACCTATTGTCTATTGCCTTTCAATGCCAAGAAGTCTCATGGTACCAGGCCAAAGATAGCCAAGGAAAACATATGCTGATTCCAACCTATCACCCCATGTCAGATAAGGGATTAATAATTCTTGCTGTAGAAGGATCACTGATGCCTTATTTTCACTTGTCTCCTACATAAATCATATGCAATGGATACCTATACATTTTTTTTGTCAATATATAAAATTACCTTGTTATTGAACTGTGTCAAATTAAATGCTTGAGCTAAACTTTGAGACTGATATTAAACTTGACCAAACCCCGGAGTGTTCCAGGAAACAGAATGTCTTTACCACAGGAACAGGATTGCATGCTTTGTCAGATTAGAAAGCCTCCCGTGAGTAACATGAGGAGATGTTCAATTGAGGTTTTATTGTCTATCTTTGTCAACTTATAATGGAAGTTTTTGAAGAATTACAGTGAGTCTTTCCCTTTGGATCTCATTCATATATCATCACTTTTAACGTATTTCAAAAAGGAAATATGATACTTCAGTATTCCAGGGAGAGTGTTAAGAAACAAAATACATTGTGGAATCATGTGCATAAAATGTTTATTTTAAGAGATAAAGAAACTTAAAACCTTTTATGTTTTAATTCCCTTGATATCTATGCTAGTTGGAAATAATATTTTAAATTACACTGCAAGCAAAGTATTTTACAGACTACAGAGGGCATTTTTAAATTATGAAATAAGGCCAAATAGATTTAATATATTATTAATATAATAATAGTCAATACTAGTTTTGGTCTAGCTAATATATGTTCATAAAAAACCCACAAATGATTGAATAGATGAATGTGTCTAGCGACACATGTAAGCCAAGAGACTCAGTAGGTTTGGGAAGTAAATCATGTTCAACATTATTATCACACTGTCCATCTTCATGTAGCTGTGATTGATACACACCAGAGCTAAAAAGTTGCATTTTGCAGACCACCAAAGTAGAAAATATTTTTGAAAATTAAGGCAGTAAGAGAATGGCTAAGATCCATTGTTTGTAGGACAAAATAGAGTTGAAAACATTGGGAGAGAGACAAGAATGAAATGAGTTAAAGAAACAAATGCATACTCAGATTTAAACGGTAGCATTGGAAGGAGAAGGAATCACATATATGGCAATATTCTTGAATCAGAACTTAAATAAAAACAACAGGAATTAGCAAAAAAAAAGGCGTAAAATATATATCGGAAGCTTTGGACAAACATATGACAATCTTTCAGTTTGTGCTGCTGATTGCTTTAGTTCAGTTTTAAATTTTGTCCATGAAAATAGATAGCAAGAGAGGGCAAATTAGTTATTGTAAATACATGTCAGTGCTCTTGCCTATTTCATATATTTTAATTTAATTAATGTGAATTTACATAAATCTATCATTTTCCATTTCAATAACAACTGTTTTAACTTGCTTAAGTAACTCAAAGATTTACTTACTCAACTATTTCTAAATGTGACTAATCACCATTAATATTTAGAGACGGTGTGTATGTCCTATTGATATCAAAGATGGGAAAGGGCCAAGAGTACAACTTGAGGGCAGGTTGATGTTTTGCCTGAGGTTAAATGTTTAGACCTCTCCGTGTTGTGGGACAGTTATGGCAGCAAGATCTGCAGGACATTGGGAGCTCTGTGGACACAAATTGTCAAATGTAGGAATCGTGGCAACTATGAGATGTCGCCAGCTTGGCCTGGTAAGGTTTCAAAAACAGTTTAGTTTTCTCACTCTGGGTCAACTCTGTAGAAATGTCCCTAGTGATCTCGGAACTAACTACCCTTTTGAACAGAAAGTACACAGTTCAATCGGAAGCAATCTTTTATATGTATGAAAGCAAATTTAAATCTACTGTATATGTACAATATTTTTCAGATTATTGGAATCGGTGAAAGACCTGATCAGTCCCTCTGATGAGAATATATATTTGGATGTAGATGCCACGTTCAACCTGACTATCAGTGCAATGGACGTTGTGCGCTATGTTTACCCTCAAGGTTAGTTCTAGTTTTTGATTTCATACTCAATTTATAAGCAGTAATTTATAAATGTAATCTAAATAGAAATACAATTTTTCATTTTTGCTTTTATTTTCAAGACTCATTTTTATTTGTTACTTTTTTTCATTTCCATTTGTTGGAATTTATTGAATTCTGGCATCTGTTTCTTGGCATGAGAGCCAATTGACAAAGTCCTGGGGACAACTAAGTAGAGTTTGACCTTCACATATTTGCCATCACTTTCTGATGCACATTCCTGCCAGAGCCATGGACTAAACATCAGAAATAGGGATCCAGACCAATTGTTTCAAACTATCTCTGGGTTATATGAGCACTAGAAGTCATACTATTATTCTGACTGAGATTTACCAGCCCACTTCAGGCTTGAATCTCAGGTTTGATTTTGATTTGACAATGAACATAATATATTAGGAACTGAGGAGCTTACTTAAGAAGAAAATCAGGAGGGAAAAAATGATGATGGAGGTAACTCTGGCAGATAATATTAAGGGAAATGCAAAGAGCTTTTATAAGCACATTAAAGGAAAGAGGGTGATTAGAGAGAGAAGATTGGAGGGTCGCTAATATTGTGCCTCGATTCAAGAAGGGCTGAAACGAAATGTCTGGGAACTATAGACGAGTGAGCCTAACATCTGTGGTAGGCAAGTTACTGGGGAGTATTCTGTGGGATATGATATACATACACTTGGATAGACAGGGGTTGATTAGGGAGAGTCAGCATGGTTTTGTACTGGGAATATCGTTTTTCACCAATCTGATTGAATTTTTTGAAGATGTAACCAAATAGGTTGATGAGGGCACATCAAATGATAGAGGGCATAAGGTGAGAGGAGCAGTTGAAAAGAGATGTGTGAGACATATTATTTTATACAGAAGTCAGTGTCAGAAGTCAGTGCCTGGAATGTGCTGCTTGGGGTAGTGGTTGAGGCAGGTACAATAGTGACAGTTAAGAGACTTTTGGATAGGCACATGGCAAAGTGAATGGAGGGTTATGGATTATATGCAGGCAGATAAGGGTCGGCCTTAGTATTATGTTTGGCACAGACATTGTGGCCTGAAATGCCTATTCCTGTGCTGTGTTCTATGTTCTGAGTCACTAACCGGGGAGTGTAAATGGAGCTTCCCAGCACTATCTCTTTGAAAAGCAATGCTTCTAGACTTTTTCTAAAGGGGGGTGGTCACAGGGTTTTGTGTCATTTTATAAGAAGACTAACCATGCATCTGATCGGCTGCATTCTTCTGGCACTTTGGGCTCTTCAGAATCTGGATCTCTAGTGAATCGGAATAGCTTGTAAATAACTAAGTCAGAGTTGACCATTAAATAACTATTTTTATGGCCAAAGCCTGGTATCCATGGTTCTCATGCTATTCCTTCACTCTACAAGAGTTCACTCTTACTGGAGATCTTATCCACTTTTTTTATTTTTGTTTAATTTAGTTTAGTTTATTATTGTCACGTGTACCGAGGTACATTGAGCAGCTGTTTATTTGTGCTATCCAGTCAGCGAAAGGACTATATGTGATTCCAATCAACTGTCCTATGCGGATACAGGATAAGGGATATAACGTTTAGTGCAAGATAAAGGCCAGTAAAGTCCAATTAAAGATAGTTCAAAGGTCGCTAATGACATACATTAGATGTCAGATCAGGACGGCTATCTAGTTGGTGAGCTGACAGAGGCCTTGTAACAGCTGGGAAGAAACTGTCCCTGAATCTGGAGGTTTGCATTTTCTAAGTTCTGTACCAGTTTAGACTTTAGAGAAACTTTAGCCTGCTGAGTCCTCGCTGACCAGTGATCACCCCATTCACTAGCACTATCCTATACCCTAGGGACAATTTACAATTTTACATAAGCCAATTAATCTTCAATCCTGTGCATCTTTGAAATGTGAGAGGATACTGCAGCACCTGCTGTAAGGTAGCAATTCTACCACTCTGCCACTGATGTACCCCTCTTGCCTGTTGGGGGAGGGGAGAAGAGGGAGTGACTGGGTAAGACTGATCCTTGACTATGCTGGCGGACTTGTCGAGGCAACGTGAAGTGTTGATGGAATCAATGGATGGGAGATTTGTTCGCATGATGGTCTGGGCTACATCAACACACTCTGCAATTTCTTGTGGCCTTGGATTGAACGGTTCCCAAACCATTCTATGATGCTTACCGTTAACATGCTTTTTTATGGCGCATCTTTCTCATATCATCCTATCTCAAAAATGGAACTTTTTTACCCAGTACTTTTTTATCCAGCTACTTCTTTCCCCACTGGAGATGCCAACCATAAATGCAGAGTGGCTATTCCGTCCTCCATGCATTTGTCTCTGCTGTTTGATCATTTACCCTCCTTAATAGTTACCATTTCATGTGAGCACATTTAGCACAAAATATCATAGATATTGTTGACAGATAATCTGAAGAAGTCATTATGAATATGTTAGCAAAGTATTGTGCTGTTACTCAGTATGAATGTTTTATAATTATTATGTTACAAAGTATTGATGGAGACGCTGACAATGTCAGCAGATCAGTTAATATGGGTAAAGAGAAAGGCAGGATTATTGATTCTGATCAGTGTCCATTCAAGAGAACTCATTGGAAAATATATCTACCTTTTTTAAGATAAAATAATGGTATTATTAATGGATTGAATAATGGATTGAAATGTGGGGACCAATAACTGATGTTTCTCAAAAGATCCATCTGCTATAAGCTCTCCATGTTTAAGGAAGCCTTAGACTTGCCTGGATGCATCGCCAACCACAGTTTTGAGACATTTTTAGACTATCCACCATCACTGGACTCATGTTGACTCAGTAGCAGAGATTTTGTAATTTACAAGAATGTTAGAGGGAAATAAATTAGAAAAGTTGGGAATATTAATGTTACTTGATTTTAATGGGGGAGTGCTTATTGGTTTCGGGGATATAAGTGAGGTTTTCCTATGGCTGGGAACATTAATAATATGTTTGCCATCCTACGTAAATCCCAGTAAACAAATGAACTCCATGAGCACAGCTTTTAAATCATAAAGGATGAAAACAAAACAAGCTTTGAAGGACTTTGAAGGTTCAAAAGGACCCAGAATCTGGGTTGTATTCTTGCTTCAACAGCGTTTTGAACGGAATGGAACCCAAACCTCGTGAAACCGAAGGTGGCGAGTAGGTAGCCCAGAAGGCCAGCTGACGAGCTGGACCCCTCTCTGTCACCAAAGCCCAGGACTGATGTGATGAATGTTTAGCAGGCAGCATTCTTATTCTTCCATCTGCCTTATTTCATTTTCTGATTCTTTAAGTCCTATTGAAAATATAACAGTCACAATCAGTGCTCAATCTTTAAAATTCCAATGGTATAGTTAACATATGATTCTTTAATTTGAAAATAGCAAAGCAGACGATATAAGCAATGGTGAACAATATATGTGCTCTATTTTAATTAATAGTCATGAAACTGGATCTGAAATTGATGGATATTTTGTGGAATCGTGAAAGAATTAAGTCAATATTCATAAATACATTTAAGCTGGATCCCAAAGATGTTGAGCTGCTGATGAATATGTCCATTAATATATACCAGGTAAGATCTTAATGATATGATTGTATTCTATATTTGTTAATGAAATATGCATCTGATTCTGGGCTATGTTTGAAATTGGTGAGGGCTGTTTTTTTCATGTAGTGGCTGATAGTATTCAGAAGATCTTGGCAATTTACCCAACAAAATCAATATTAAAATTAATTCTCATTCCAAGCCTTTCCAAGCAGAAATCATTGTTGAATGTGTGCTCCGAATGTAAGGTGTGATTAAAATATTCCAAAAACATGTCTATTCAATATATTTTGATCAGAATGGGGATATTTAGGACTTCAAAGACTGCACAAGATTTGAAAATAATTAATGTGAGTAATAAATATGTTAATCATGCAAAGCTTATTGTAATCTGATTTTTCCTTTCCAGCAGTCCCTCCAATGTTTTTTCCAAAGCCTCTGTTTTCTTTTTTGTTCTTCTCCCACTATCGTTCCAAATTCCTTTGTCAATGCTACCATTTACTCCAATTAGATCCTTATTAATGTTTGACTTCATTGCCCGTCTGCCCTACTTTCTCCAATCTCCAATTCGGGACGTGTTGCAAAACCCTGATAGCCAGATAGTTTCTCTCTCTGGCTAGTATATTACAAAACAAAGTCCAGAGATGTTAATGAAGTCCTGTTGTTTTGTTCAGGCGCATCTCCATAAATAACCAAATATCAAACCCAATTTCAACCCACCTCAATCCCAATCCTATTTTGAAAGACGTAGTGGTAGAGTTGCCACCTTACAGCGCCAGAGACCTGGGTTTCATCATGGCCAAGGGTGTTGACTGTACACAGTTTGTACGTTCTCCCTGTGATTGTGTGGGTTTTCTCCGGTTTCAACCCACATTTTAAAAACATGCAGGTTTGTATGTTAATTAGCCTCTGTAAATTTTCCTTAGCGTGTAGGACAGAATTAGTGTATGAGTGATCGCTGGTCGGTGCAGACTCAGTGGGCTGAAGGGCCTGTTTCCACACTGTGTCTATCATCTAAATTACACTAAACTAAACTTAGTCAGGAATAATGCAAACATCTGAAAATCTCAAACCCAATTTCAACCCACCTGCAGCTCCACTCCTATTTTGAAGGGGATGGGTTGGGCAAATAACCCACATCCTGAAGCTGCATTTTCTGTTTAAATATTATAGTTCAGCTACGTAACTCATGCTTTGCTTGTTTGCTAGATTTAATCTAAGTTGGCCAGATTTCCTGGGCATTGGAATATTCAATAAGGGAAAACAGATTTTAAGAAACAGTTAGATAGGTGGACCAAAATGCAGGAGAAGCTCAGCCGGTGAGGCAGCATGTATGGAGCGAAGGAAATGGGTGACGTTTCGGGTCGAGACCCTTCTTCAGACTGATGTGAGGGTGGGGGGGTTAAGTGCGTTTAAAGTACTGCGTCGATTTCTCAAAAGGTCTTCATGTGCCCAAAATGTGTTACTTTGATGTGTCGGACTGGTCTCCTCTTACCTATCAATATTTATGATTGACTTTGCAGAAATCCTAAATGCGGAATTTAATAAATGAACAAAAAAACACAAATGTCATAATCCCTTATAAAATGCCTTTACAGAGTTTAAGAGATGACAAATCACACTGAAATATTCTCCCTTTTCTCTCTGCCCCTCTGTGGGATGGGCTGAATCACCAAACCCATACACCACTGAAAGAGTCCCTTTCAGTTCACCGTGTTAAATGCAAATTTTGATGTGTTTTTGTAGTAATATCACTTGCCTACATTAGACCTTTATCACTCTTTTTTAGGCTTTTCCAATGGCTTTCAGACATTGTAATTGTATCTGCATCTGCCATCTTTGGTAGTTCATTCCAGAAATTCACCTCTCTGTGTGCAATACTTACCCCTCAATACTTTTTCAAACTTCTTCCCTCTCATCTTAAACCCGTTCCCCTCGAGTTTGAGACTGGTGTTTAAAGAGTTGATTCTGATTCTATCCTATCTATGCCTCTCATAGTTTTATCAGTACACTTCTCAGCTTCCGATGTTCCATGGGAATAAACCCAGCCCATCTGATATCTCCTGATATCTCCTGTAACTACTGTTCTTAATTCCAGATAAAATCGGGTTAATTTCTTCTCAGTAGGGTGACGTCCAGAACTGCATACAATACTCAAACCAACGATCTGTAGAACTGCAACATGATGACCCAACTCTTTTGGTCGATGCGTCATATTAACAATTTAGTTATTGTTGGAAGCAACTGCAGATGCTGGTTTACCCTAATGATAGACACAAAATACTGGAGTGTAGTGGTCAGGAAAAGGCCAGATGCCAGGCAGGTTCAGAAGTCGTTTAATCAATCATGGCAGACACACAGAACACCCACGAGCAGCCCTCGGGGAAACCCCGTGGCCAGACAATCGTCCCTGTCCCTCAAGAGTTGAGGGGGATGACCCAAGGAGTGGCTTAATCCCCCCCGGGACCGCCACAGGAGTAACTCAGCGGAACAGGCAGCATCTCTGGAGTGAAAGAATGGGTGATGTTTCGAGCCAAGTGTCTGAAGAAGGGTCTTGACCCCAAAACATCACCCATTCCTTCTCTCCAGAGATGCTGCCTGTCCCACTGACTTACTCCAGCATTTTGTGTTTATCTTTAATTATTGTTGGACATCTTTGTCTCCCCTCATGGGCCATCTCTGGGATTGAGGTCTTGACCTCTTGTTTTTTTTAGTAATGATAATGAATGTTTTGCAGGTATAAGCTTACTGTTTCAGTTGATATTAATCCACCATTCAGTCCAAATCATTTTGAAGTCACAAACAAAGCAACTTTGGGGACAAATTTCCTGCAGACTCTTATAAGATGATGGTATTTTCAGGAACCATGTTTAATTTCCAAATGAAAAGTTTAATTGAAACTGAGCACACAAAAAATAACCTCATGTCTGAAGAATATATTCTATTGAACTAGCACTTAAAATGTTTAACCAAGAACCAGTTTATGCCAAAGCCATTACGAGTAGAACAAATTACCAACAAAATTGCAACTTTCCTGCTCAAAGTCTGTTAATTGTTTCTAATTTTAGTTTCCCGTCCTGCAAAATGTGAGAAATTTCCAATCATATGTGGACATCAAGGTGATCAAATTTTCAGGAATACCTCGCTATTTTTCACGGCTCGTCTCAAATATTCTGTTCGCTTCCATTGACAGGTTGAAAATCATGAAACAGGTAAGAAAAATACACAATACTGTAGTGCCACCTACTGGTGCCCACGGGTAATCGAACCCTGTGGTCAGTTGCTTCGGGCATGTGACTGTGGGAAGGGTTGTGGTGTTCGCGCGCTTTCTGGGCGACACCCATTCATTCGTCTCTAGCCACCTTTGTGGTTAGATTGTTGGCTACCGTTTTGTGCCGTTGTTTTTGCCGCTTTAGTAATAAAGCTCTTATGAAACCAACCCTCATCTCGATCCGCCAAAATAGTCTATTATTCAAAAATATCTTGGTTAATTCAGTATTGGCTTTACACAAATGTCCCAACCAAAGAAAAATTCTGTAACCTAATAAGTATAAAATGGACTGAAGTATTTTGGAAACCTTAACACAATCAAGGTCCAAATTAGAGATAAGGAACTGCAGATGCTAGTTTTACAGAAAATAATTGTCTGCTTGTCTTTAGCTAGAGAAGATTACAGAGGGATGTGTGCATTTCCAGTAACTTCTACAATTCTTTTCCCCCTCACCAATGCAACCCCTCATCCTGTCAACCCTCCAGTCTTGCACACTGATTTTGATGCTACCATGAAATACTATTGATTATCAAATGTAAATTAAGAATTAAAGTATGTTGATTGTTCTTGATAATTTTAAATTATGAAAGATGCATTCATTATGGACGCAGATTTATATAAAATGGTTTCCTAACTGTGGTTATCAAATTCCTTAAATGCAATAAGAATAAGGGGCAAGCCATATAGAACGGAGATGAGGAAACACTTTTTCACACAGTTGTGAGTCTGTGGAATTCTCTGCCTCAGAGGGTGGTGGAGGCCGATTCGCTGGATACTTTCAAGAGAGAGCTAGATAGGGCTCTTAAAGATAGCGTAGTCAGGGGATATGGGGAGAAGGCCGGAATGGGGTACTGATTGGGGATGATCAGCCATGACCACATTGAGTGGCGGTGCTGGCTCGAAGGGCTAAATAGCCTACTTGAAGCCTATTGTCTATTGTTTATTGCAATGTTTTTTTGTGAGACCAACATGTGCCAATATGCATATCATTCGTTGTTGTTGTTATCCACGGCAAATTGTTGTACTGTAAAATCAATTTTTATTTTTTAAACTTCAGTAATCCTTTTGCAATGTTAAACATCCCCCAAATCAGAAAATCTAAATACATTTTACAGGTGCTGGTAGAGCATCATATAAAAAAAACATTGCATTTATGTCATTGTTGCTTAAATTATTTGAAGGAGTGTAAACAATGTACTCATTCTCATGATGTATGCTATTTTGTTATCTGGGGTGAGCTGGAAAGCGGAGTGGGTGGTCTGGACAGGGAGTCCACTGTTTGTTAGGTCTTCCATTGTACATGTTCAAATGGTTATTGTATTATAGATATAGATAATATAGAGAGAGGGCAACATACGCAGGGAGATCGAGATAACTTTCAGCATTAGGCTAGTAAAATAGATTATTTTAACATCCCTGATTTTGATTGGCGTAGCTGTAGTCCCAAGGGACTATGCAAATTAAGTGGGTCCAGGAAAACATCAAACAATATGTCGATGGCCCAACTAGAGAGGGAACTACATTCAATTTTCTCTTAGGAAATGTGCACATGGTTGAAGTGTCATTGGGGGAGCACTTAGGGAACATTGATCATTATTATATTCATTTTTAAATAGTTGTGGAAAGAGAGAGAGGATTGGTCCTTAAGTTAAAATCCTAGGTTGGGGCAAGGCTAATTTTGGTAGCATTAGCTCGGAGCTTGCAAAAGTTGATTGGGAGATGCTGTTAGTAGCTAAAGGGGCTTTAAAAGTGAGATACAGAGGGTTGAGTGCAAACACATTCCTGCTAAAATGAAGCAGGACAAGCGATCCTTGATTGAGAGGGATATTGAAGCTCTGATCAAAAAAAAGTAGGCACATGTCATGTATAGGCAGTTCGGACCAAGTGAATATTTTGAGGAGTGTAAGTGTTGTAAGAGTATGTTTAAAAAAAAAAAAAAAAAAAATCAGTAGGGAAAATGAGGACATAAGATAACTTAGGAGAAAATGAGGAGATAATATAAGGTAATGGAAAATGACTGATCAAGTGTATCCTGGAACATTGTGGGAAGCATGGGAAGAAATTGCTGAGGCCCTTAAATTTTTGTTACTTCCTTAGCTACAGGTGAGATACTGGAAGACTGGAAAGTGGCTAATGTGTCTTTATTTAAGAAGGGTTGCAAGAACAGGCCAGGAAACCACATGCTGGTGAACCTAACATCAGTTTTGGGAAGGTACACAAAATTGCTGGAGAAACTCAGCGGGTGCAGCAGCATCTATGTAGTGAAGGAAATAGGCGACGTTTCGGGCCAAAACCCTTCTCCAGACGCATCAATTTTGGGAAAGTTACTGAAGGAGATTCTGACACAGGATCTATTTGCATTTGGAAAGCCAAAATCTGATTTGGGATAGTCAGCATGGCTTTGTGCATTGAAAACCATGTCTCACAAATTAAATTGGGTTTCTGAAAATGAGAGGATTTACCTTGAAAAGTTCAAGATAATTATTTATGGAATGAATTGGTTAGCTTCATTAATTTTAAATATTGGGTAGAATGGAGAAATTACAAAGATAAACTTAGTTGGAAAATGAAGAATATTCATAAGGCAAGCTCCACCAAGGATCAACACACAAGTAAAATGCAAAATCTATTTAGTTTTTTACCTAAAACATGCAGATAAATATTAAATATAACCTTCAAATTGATTTAACAAAAATGAAATTGTATTATTGAGGGGTAATGGGACACAGGCTGGTGAACCCAATGTCAGTTTTGGGAAGGTTACTGAAAGGGTTTCTGAGACAGGATCTATTTGTGTATGGAAAGGCAAGGACTCGTGTCTGTTTTGATACACCTTGTATTTTTTTTTAATCTTTTAAGATCTTTTATCATTTGGAAAACAATGGAGTAGTTGATTTCTTGGCGACCAAGTTTGATGAAATGTTGGCAGCATTAATAAGACCTTTGACATTCAACCAGGATTTAAACACAACTACTTCAATGCAACAGACTATTTACCTAATCAGAAACATCACTCGTCTCACCTTGCAGTTTAAAAACAATGCATCATCAGAAGAGTGAGTTATGAATTTTCTTATTTGTGTTTGGTATTTACATCTGTTGACAAGAAAGCGGTTTTTCTCCTTGTGTTTTGGAAGAATTGATTGATTTAGGAGACTGGGCATAAAAAATTCTACCTGAGCCAAATTAAAATTGAAATGTGTATCTGTTTTTCTAAAGACAGATCTCCTGCCACCTGCAGATGTTTTCAGATGACTCTGCAATTGTGGGCTGCATCAGTAAGGGGAGGGAAGCTAAATACAGAGATGTAATCAACAACTTTGTTGAGTGGCGTGGGCTGAATCACCTGCAGCTTAACACCGACAAGACTATTTAGTTGGTGGTGGACTTTAGGAGGAGAGGAGCACATCTGTCCTCTGTCTCCATCAATGGTGTGGATATGCAGTTTACCAGGGAGTACAAATACCTTGGAATGTACCTGGACAGTAAATTGGACTGGACAATGAACGTTGAGGCCCTGTGCAAGAAGGGACAGAGCCGGCTGTACTTTTTGAGAAGGCTCCGCTCCTTCAATGTCTGATGCTGCAGATGTTCTACCATTGGTGGTAGCCAGTGCCATCTTCTTCACTGTCATGTGCTGAGGCAGCAGGGCGAAGGGTGTGGACGCCAATAGGATCAACAAACTCATTAGGAAGGCTGGCTCCATCCTGGGGGCAGAGTTGGATTCATGGGAGATGGTCTTGGAGGAAAAGATGCTCCTCAAACTGCAGAGCATCCTGGACAATACAGTTCACCCCTTCCATGACACACTGGTCAACCTGAGGAGTACCTTCAGCAACAGACTGGTTCCACCAAGATGCAGGACAGAATGCCACAGGAGATCCTTCCCTGTGGTATCAAACTTTACAACTCCTCCCCTTCTGTCATGGGGTAGACTGAGACTGAGATTGACTACCCTCACGTCCCCTAAGCCTTTCCACTTGTCACTTTAATTTCATGTTTCATGTATTTTTTTTTTTTTTTAATTTTTGGGAGGTCAATTTCCCTCTTGAGATAAAGTTTTATCGTATCATATCACATCGTTATTGAAATTAGGGAATATGTACGGTGCAAAGATGTCAGGGAACAAGCTTGTCAATTGCTGGGATTGGAGCTTTGACCTTTGAATCTCCTGATTATAATTTTCCATTTTTGTAGTGCAATATGGTATTGATGCCTTTTGCGGTGTTAATATATTTTCCCTGTGGATTACCAACATCCATCTTCTGCCTAAACTGTGTCATCAACGTTAGAAGTGTTATCTATGCAGGACATTGCTGGGCAACTGGAAGCAGCTGGTTGCTTAGCAGCATTTTTAAGGGCTGGAAGCAGTCTGCAGAATCACACAGATAATTAACTAGCAAATATAAAGAAAATAGATACAGGATTGCAAAACAAGACAGAATAAAAAGAGAAAATATTCCTGTAGAATATTGTATGTAACAAGAAAGTACCATTTGACCTTCTTCCCAGAGATGGCGAGTAAACCACCAGCGATACATCCACAACCATTCAATGCTCTGAAGGAATTTGGCAGTGAATTTATTAGCTCCAAAGTTTATTTGTTATTTCTTTCAACTTGGCATCAGCCCACGTCTAACATTGGTTTGCTGCAAGAGACCATTAATTATTTCCCCTTTAGCAGTACAGGAGGCATTGGGTTTGAAAATATATAATGGCTGCTTTCTGGCATTAAGGCAAGGGTGTCTGTCCAGCACTAATGATATTGGCAATTTTTTTAACCGCTTAATATAAAATGAGGCAAGCATCCATCCTACAGTTTAGGGGAAATTTGGAGAACTAACACAAGTGTTACAAGAAAGAAACAATGGTGGATTTATTAGCTCACTGATCAGTAAACACCTTTCTGATGCTTTGTAAAATGTTGATAAAGTATAATTTATCAACATAATTTATTATAATTTTTGGTAATTTAGAAATATTTGTTATTTGGTCCTAACAACTGATAGAGATGGGAAGGATGAATCCTAATAGAAACAGAGGACACTATGTGAACTTCAATACATTGTAGAAGATCTTTTCACAAAGCTTTTTTATTGATGCAAGGTGCAGCATCAGCTAAACTGTTACAGTACATCCAAATCAGTTTTGTAACTACCACATGAGAATAACTTTGTTGTATTTATATTTGCAGGTTACAAAAGTACCAAGACAATCTGGAGTCTATGCCACAGTGGCCTTGGATCAAGAAAAGGCTCATATTAGACAAATTATTCAGAGACCATTATATTGAACAGATCAACTTTGAGAAAGGTAGGATGATTGGTGTTATTCTGAGACGGGTAGCTTTTACAAATAGGTCTAGCTTTGTAATTAGATTTAGATGAATTGATTATCATGTACACCAGGATACAATGACATTCCTAGTTTAGAGAGAAGGGAGAGGGAGGGGGAGGGAGGGAGAGAGGATGAGGGGGAGGGAGAGAGAGAGAAGGGAGGCAGAGAGGGAGAGAGAGGGGAGAGAGAAGGGGGAGACGGGAGTGTGGGGGTCCTTTTCCCACGCAAGCCATAGGTGACTGGGCAATCTGAACCCAAGCACCAAGTTGAAAGCGGCCGAAGGTGCGCATCCCTCGGGACAGCCCCCTCTCTCTCCCATGGCCACCCTCCACGGGTTGTGGGTCGGGTGGAGCGGAGATGTGGGACAATGTTCATCCCCTCACACTGACGTGATGGATGCGGGGGTCTGGACCAATCACTGTCAGGTCCCGCCTCCCGACAACGTCATGTCCGTTATTGGACTTTTCTGTTGAGCAGCAGTCGGTCCTTTGCCGTGTAGATGGCGCCGCCTTTCGGGTAGAGGGCATTTCGACAGAGCGGCCGTTCAGTAAGTTTGCTTTTAGGTGACGCAGCTTTTCGGTTTGCTGGCTTTTAGGCGTCCCGCCCTTACGGTTAGTTTGCATTTAAGCGTCCCGCCCTTTCAGTTAGTTTGCATTTAGGCATCCCATCCTTTCAGTTAGTAGGAGTTTTGTCTTCCTACTCTTTCAGTTTATTGGCATTTCGGCCTCATTTTCATTCGGTTCTTTGGCTTCAACTTCTTTGCTTTGGCTTCTCGTCCGTCAGTGCCACATCCGGGTACCATTGATCCAGCTGACAACAATGGTATCCTCAGTGAACTTGAAGATCAATTTGGTTTGTACTTGACCACAGAGTCATAGGTGTACAGGGAGCAGTGCATGAGCATACAACCCTAAGGAGCATTGGTATTGAGGTATAGATGAAAGGCTATGATCAGTTCTATCCAGTTAAAGCCCACCAGTCAGAATGTCCAGATGACAGTTGCAAATGGAGGCCCCAAGGCAAGGTCCAGAGGTTTAGGAATGAGTTTGTTGAAGGTTGAGCTCTAACTAATGAACAGTGTCCTGACATGAATGTTCTTTTTATTCAGAGCCAGAGCTGAATATAGAGCTGAGTAAGATGGCATCCTCCTGAGATTCATCTTTCCTGTATGCAAATTGAAAGGGACTGGATTGTTTGGAAGAGTGATGCTGATGTGGCTCATTATTAACCCATCAAAACACTTCTTTGTGATTGACAGTAGAGCTACCGGGCGATAGTCATTGGGGCAGGTTTTATTTTATTTTTCTTGTGGTCTGGAATGATTAAAGTTTTTTTGAAGCAAATGGGGACAAAAGACTTGAAGTGAGAGATGAAAGATATTGGAAAAGACTATGGCCATTTGATTGGCACACAATTTCAGAAACCATCCAGGCCGGCTGCCTTCGAGAGTGTACCTTTGTTAAAGCACATCTCTCAGTGGAATTCTTTGCTGCACAAGGCTGTGGTGCCCTAGTCAATGGATATTTTTAAGGCAGAGGTAGATAGATTCTTGATTAGTGTGGGTGCCAGGGGTTATGGGGAGAAGGCTGGAGAATAAGGTGAGGAAGGAGAGACAACTCAGCCATTATTGAATGGCAGAGTAGACCTCATTGGCCGAATGGCCTAATTCTACTCCCATCACTTATCACCTTATGTCTTTTGCCACCCAGATGTATGAGATGGAGTCAGTGGGGAATGGTGGGTGGGAGTGGGAGTGGGAGGTGCAGAATGCTTGCCTGTTTTACACGGGCTTAAAAAGAATTGAGCTCATCCGGCAGACATGCGTGTTGCCAGAGCTTGTCCCTGGTTTCAGCTTGTAGGGCAATTCATCCAGTCACACACTGCGGCTTAGCAGTTTGTCAAAACAATCGGAGAATTGATGTTTCCAAACGCTTCTCATATTGAGTCGATTGAATAATATTCCATTAAAAACTCATCAAACTGTGAAAATATGAATAAAAGTTAAGAAATTAGAAAAATATAAGGCATATGAACATTTAAAACAGTCAAATAAATAATTAAAACAATCCCTAAATAGTAGGTTACTTTAACTCCTTGTAGCCATTACTACTTGCAAACAATTGCAGCACGTTGTTCGCCCCTGAACCTACTGTTGCAAGTAGTGACTGTGGCTTCAATTCCGTGTTTGTTACGAGACCCTGCCGACCAATGGAACAGATTTGGCAAAATGTTGGCGAGCATCTGTTTCTGCGTTAGCACGTCCATCTCGAGAATTCCTAATGTTGCTGGTATTTATACTGTGGAATTTCCCTGGAAAATCTAACCTATTGTTATGTAAAATTGCTGCATGCAAGAGTGGTCTAGTGAGCATCAAAATATATGAACATTGAAAACCTTGTGTTGATTTTTTTTTTAACCATTCCAGTTGGCTGACAAGCCTTTTGTCATCCTTGGCAACAGCAGTGTCAAAGGAAATCCAGAAGGTGGCAGTATGTCAGTGGTGTTTCAGATGGGGTGCAACAAAGGCATAAAAATATATCGGTGATCAAATTTTATTTTGTGGAACACAGCCCCATAATAACATTATTGAATTTCAGATTTTAATGAGCTTCTAATAATGAACTCAAAGCATGATTCAGGTATTGGAATTGAAGAAGAAATTTATCCACTGACACACGTGAACTAAATTTTGTATGATGGTAGCAAACGGGTATTGTGCTCTGCATCCCGAATCCAGTTCTTGATGAACGTTTGTATTGCCTCTGTTGCTGATTATTTCCCTTCTCTTTGCGGCACATCCCAATAAAAAAAACATAAAAAATTTGTTGGATAAACCTAGGCTTTTCATAAGTCCTTGGAGTAGAAGTAGGCAATTCAGCCCATTGAGTCAACTCCACCATTCAATTATGACTGATCTATCTTTCCCTCTTAACCCCATTCTCCGGCCTTCTTCCCACAACTCTTGACACCCTTACCAATCAAGTAACTGTCAATTTCTGCTTGAAAAATACTAAATGACTTGGCCTCCACAGCCCTCTGTGGCAATAAATTCCAAAGATTCATCACGCTCTGACTAAAGAAATGTGTCCTCATCTTCTTTCTAAAGGTATGTCCTTTTATTCTGAGGCTATGCCCTCTGGTTCCAGACTCTCATACTGGAAACATCCTCTCCACATCCACTGTATCCACTATTTGGTCATTTCAATGAGGTTTCTCCTCATCCTTCTGAACTCCAGACAGTACAGGACCAGTGCTGTCAAACGCTCATTATATGTTAACACAAGTCACCCCTAGAATTATTCTCATATCTCCTCTGGAGCCTCTCCAATGCTAGCACATTCTTCCTCAAACAAGGGACCTGAAACTGCTCGCAATATTCCAAATGCTATCTGACCATTGCCTCATAAAGCATCAACATTACATCCCAGTTGTTATATTTTAGTCCTCTCGAAATAAATTAAAGGGTTTTGGGCAGTGTTGTAGACACAAAAAAAACATAGTCAATTCCTCTGCCATTTCTTTATAGCCCATTATCACTTCTCAAGTGTCATTTTCCTCTTCTAGAACCAGTAAAAATCTAGCTCAGTCTGATTAAAATCCTCCTGGCTGTGTGGCTAGGTTGCATGAATTAGGATGCTTAATCCAGCGTCTAGAGGCCTGCAGGACAAAGGTGAATAGGGAAATAATTATCACTGCTACGCAGAAAGAAGGTTGACTTGAAAAAGTGTAATACTAGGTTAATAGGAATGTGAACTAGATTCCCAGTATGAATTGTGTCATTGAAAGGGACATGGGGAAGCTTTATTCGCCGTTAAAAATTATGTAGTTGACCTGAGTATTTGATATTGGGTACACATCACTTGCTATACTTGTAATTTCTTACTTTGATAAACATTCTTAATGTAAGCTTAAACTAAAATGCATCACAAAAAAGCCCTGACTGTCCTGTTCCAGCAGAACATCCAGAGCATATTCAAATATTTACAAATATATCTACAGATAGAGCTGCTGCCTCACAACGTCAGAGACCCAAGTTCGATCCTGACCTCGGATGCTCTCTTTATAGACACTAGACAATAGATGCAGGAAACATAGAAAATAGGTGCAGGAGTAGGCGATTCGGCCCTTCGAGCCTGCACTGCCATTCAATATGATCATGGCTGATCATCCAACTCAGTATCCTGTTCCTGCCTTCTCTCCATACCCCTTGATCCCTTTAGCCACAAGGGCCACATCTAACTCCCTCTTAAATATAGCCAATGAACTGGCCTCAACTACCTTCTGCGGCAGAGAATTCCAGAGATTCACCACTCTCTGTGTGAAAAAAGTTTTCCTCATCTCGGTCCTAAAAGATTTCCCCCTTATCCTTAAACTATGACCCCTTGTTCTGGACTTCCCCAACATCGGGAACAATCTTCCTGCATCTAGCCTGTCCAACCCCTTAAGAATTTTGTAAGTTTCTATAAGATCCCCCCCT
Source organism: Leucoraja erinaceus (assembly GCF_028641065.1). NCBI lineage: Eukaryota > Metazoa > Chordata > Chondrichthyes > Rajiformes > Rajidae > Leucoraja > Leucoraja erinaceus. Next base: position 61,241,548 of record NC_073378.1, on the reverse strand, counting down.
CAATCTTCTAAATTCTAGCGAGTACAAACCGAGTCTATCCAGTCTTGCTTCATATGAAAGTCCTGGCATCCCAGGAATCAGTCTGGTGAACCTTCTCTGTACTCCCTCTATGGCAAGAATGTCTTTCCTCAGATTAGGAGACCAAAACTGTACGCAATACTCTAGGTGTGGTCTCACCAAGACCCTGTACAACTGCAGTAGTACTTCCCTGCTCCTATACTCAAATCCTTTTGCTATGAATAGGCCATTCGGCCCTAAGCAGCGAAACAGTAACTGAGGCCATAATAGAAAGATTAACAGATAATATGGTATAAAATTGTAGATGATCAGTAGAAATATTAGGAGGAATTGGATTTTTTTTTTTTGTTGGTGGAGATCTGAAACCCTGGTGCTTAAATGTTGGTGAACATTGTTCAGTCATGAACAGAATGGGCTGGGAAGTTGCCTTCTGTGTCACAAATGTATTTGATCTTTAAATTCTGTTGAGTAGTTCCTGGATTTCGGACAATGGTATTTGAATCAGACTGACTATCCTGTCAGAAAATAAAGGGGAGTGCAGTACTGTTCCTTTGGGATGCAGCAGGTTATGAATACAGTTACCATTTTGTGAACATAGCTGATTACCTATGTTATAGTAGGATCATGGCTTCTTGGCCTTTTGGCTAAGATCAAGTGTAATACACTTCCACTTATATTTTTCATTTCCTTGTAGATATTTTTCTTCTAATGAAGAAAGTGTACTTCAGCGTGGGTGTGAATGATGTGAGCCGGATTATTATGGATGCCGATACACTAATATCAGAAATGAAATCGGTAAATCAATGAAACTCCTGTTAAAACGCTAAAAATATAATGTTTTGGATTGTATTTCTAGCTTCTTACTTTGGATAAATGATGATAGAGTGATTTGTAATTTTTGGCATCTGTGTTTGAGATAAGGACCATTCATTTTTCACGTATTCAATTACAATTTTAAGCACTCCTGCAGGCATAGGACAGCAGCACTTAATGAATATTTGACAAAACTCTTAAGAATTGAGCTGTCATGGTAGGTTTGCCATTCAGTCAGTTGAATCTGTAACTAGTCTACACTCAGGTCACCAAATTTCAAAATGTCCCCTCTCACTTTATATCTATGCCCTCTAGTTTTAGACTCTTCTATCCTGAGTAAAGACTGTGAACATTTACGTTATTTATTCCCCTCGTGATTTTGTATACCTTTAATAAGCCTTCATCTTAACCTCTGACTGTCCACGGATGGGAAGGGAATGGAGGGTTATGGTCTGAGTGCAGGTATATGGGACTAGGGGAGATTATGTGTTCGGCACGGACTAGAAGGGTCGAGATGGCCTGTTTCCGTGCTGTAATTGTTATATGAAAAAAGCACCAGGTTATAGTCTCTCATTTCAACTCAAGCACTCCAGTCCTGATAACATCCTTGTAAATATTTTCTGCATCCTTTCCAGTTTAATGACATTGATTTTATAGGATGTCAATCACTATTACACACAATGCACCCTGCAAACTAATGGCACCATATTCATACCATGCCCGACCATGGGAGTTGCCAGACTACATAATGCTGAACCAAGGAGTTTCAACCCAGATTATTTTTCTTTTCTTCTATTATGTACCTGTAATGTTTTGAAGTTAATTCAGTAGTTTTGTTGGATCTATATTTATTGCTTAAAAATATTTGCATGCATTGATATGCCAGTTTGTGAATGAATTAGACAGAATCTTGATCAGTTGGACAGGTGGGCGAGAAATGGTTCATGGAATTTAATACAGACAAATGTGAGGTGTTGTATTTTGGGAGTACTAACATGGGCCGAACCTACACAGTAAATGATAGGGCTTTGGGGAATGTTTTAGAGCACGGGAATCTAGGAGTACAGGTACATAGTTTGTTGAAAGTGGCATCTCAGGTAGATAGGGTGGTCAAGAAGGCTATTGGCACATTGGCTTTCATCGGTCAGAGAATTGAGTATAGAAGTTGGGAGGTCATGTTGTAGTTGTATAAGATATTGATGAGGCTGCATTTAGTTTTGGCCACCATGTTACAGGAAAGATGCTGTCAAGCTGGAAAGGTTGTAGAGAAAATTTACGAGGATGTTGCCAGGACTTGAGGGCCTGAGCACCAGAGAGGTTTAGCAGGCTTGGACACTATCCTTGGAGCACAGAAGGATGAAGGGTGATCTTAGAGAAGTGTACAAAATCATGAGACTCACAGCGTCTCTTGCCCAGAGTAGGAGAATGAAAAACCAGAGAACATAGGTTTAAGGTGAGGCAGAAAGATTTAATCGGAAACCAAGGGGTAACCTTTTTACGCAATGGGTGGTCTATGTATGGAACAAACTGCCAGAGGAGGTAGTTGAGGCAAGTACTATCGCAATGTTTAAGAAAAATTTAGACAAGGTACATGTATAGGAACCAGTTAGAGGGATATGGACAAATTGCAGGCAGGTGGAACTAGTGTAGATGGGACATAGAAACATAGAAAATAGGTGCAGGAGTAGGCCATTCGGCCCTTCGAGCCTGCACCGCCATTCGATATGATCATGGCTGATCATCCAACTCGGTATCCCATCCCTGCCTTCGCTCCATACCCCCTGATCCCTTTAGCCACAAGGGCCACATCTAACTCCCTCTTATATATATAGCCAATTAACTGGCCTCAACTATCTTCTGTGGCAGAGAATTCCACAGATTCACCACTCTCTGTGTAAAAGATGATTTTCTCATCTCGGTCCTAAAAGACTTCCCTCTTATCCTTAAACTGTGACCCCTACTTCTGGACTTCCCCAACATCGGGAATAATCTTCCTGCGTCTAGCCAGTCCAACCCCTTAAGAATGGCCCGTGTGAATGACTATGAATTAATAATAGCAGGGCACAGAAAATAGAGGGCTGAATAATTTTGGAGAGATTATAAGGAGGAGGTTCAGAACAGTAGAAGTTCCAAGGGTAGATGAAATAAGATAGACACAAAATACTGGAATAACTCAGCAGGACTGGCAGCATCTTTTTGTGGAAGGAATGGGTGATGTTTTGGGTTGAGACCCTTCTTCAGACTATGGTTGGCTTTTAATTCGAAAAATATTGTAAAGCATATGAGAGCAGGCAATTGCATGAACACACACAGGGAGACACACCATCAGCATGCATGGAAAATCGTCAATGTCTTCAGTAGATGCTGTAAATATCAGTGCTGCACAGTGAACGTTCAAGCTGAATTCTGAATTGCTGAGGGAGAATGTGGGGGAAAAAGAGCAGCAAGCCTATTTTACCTTGAATAGTAAATAACAAGCATGTGGTGGGTCAGAAGATGTGGTAGGAATAGAAAGGATACAGAGGAGATTCATTGGGATGCTGCCTGGAGTGGAGGATTGTCGATACAAGGAAAGACTGAGTCAATGGGGTTTATTCTCTCTGCAACATATGAGGCTGAGGGAGGTTGCCCTTATACAGGTTTATAAAATGATGGGGGCCATAGATTAGATAGATGGTTAGAATATTTTCTTTCCCTGAGCAGGCACATATAGATCTTGGGGGCATTGGGTGTTTGAACCGTTCAATTGATGCCCCTCAATTAGTGTGTCAGAAATGCTTTTAACCTTGATGAAGTTGTGAGAAATAATTTTATTGATATAGTATGTTAAGTAGTTCCTCGAAATATCTGTGTTTCTGTCTTGTATTCTTTGTAGAACCGGACCAAAAATGTAACCATCACATGCAGTGAAATTGTCTTGAAGATGAAAGATGTTCTCAATCTTCCAGAGAAGTTATTTTTAAACAATACCTTAACGTCTCTTGCCTGTGAGCAGGATCTGCTCGGTTTCCCCTGGAGAACAAATAACTTCCTTAAGGCTCAGAACATATGGCTTGATGCAGTAAGTTGTCATTTATGCAGACAATATTGAAAATAAGCAATTTATTATATGAGTTGTTTGTAATTTCAATTGTGTGTACAACCAATTCATTTTTGAACAGAGCATTCAAAAACACGAATTATATCTATTGGCCTATACAGCAACATCTGATCATAGAATGATCCCACCTTGGCCCAGCTTGTCCCATTTGGGCCACCATATCAATTTGTCTTCCCATTTGTACTTGAGTTTGTCTCAATTGTATTTAAACATTTTTTCATGTGATCTGATTGGATAAGTATGTAAAGCAAAACTTTTCACTGTACCTCGGTATATATGACAATAATACATCTAAATCTAAACCCAATACCACTAGCCTGCATGAAGCTAGTTTCTATCCACGCCTTTTCTATTCAAGTAGATTCAAGATTCAAGATTCAATTTAATTGTCATTTGGACCCCTTGAGGTCCAAACGAAATGCTGTTTCTGCAGCCATACATTACAAACAAATAAACTCAAGACACAACATAATTTACATAAACATCCATCACATCGCAGTGTCAAGAGTCAAAGTCAAAGCCCCCGGCTGGCGATGGCGATTGTCCCGCGGCCATTAAAGCCACACCGGGTGGTGCGAGGTCGCACACCGGGTCTTGGTGTTAAAGCCCCTGGCGTGCGCTCGCAGAGTCCCGCGGCCATTCCAAGCCGCGCGGGGCGGTGATGTCAGGCCCCGCTCCAGGAGCTCTTCGTCCCCGCAACACGGGTGGGAGAAGTCGCCGTTGCGAGAGCCCTGAAAAGCGGTCTCCCTCCAGGGACCCGCGGGCTCCCGGTGCCGCCGTCCGCCAGACCCGCAGTTGCAGCCTCCGAATCTCCGGAGGTCGGGCCGCAGTAGCGCTCCACCACCGCTCCACCCGCTCTGGACTCGGCCAGCTCCGCAACGGTGAGGTGAGGTAGTCGGCACCAGAGCCCCCGGTGTTCCTGTTGGAGGCCGCTCCTCATTGCAGCCCCAACGACAACGGAGACCCGACAAGAAAAGGTAGTAATCAATTTTGTAGTTTCACTCTTAATAATTTGCTGTACCTTCTTCCTTTCAAAGTGGATAACCTCACATTTTACCACAATATTTGTGCAAACCTCTTCCAGATTCACCAATCCATGGCCCATCCAAGCTATTTCATGGATTGGACCATTTCATCCATGGCACATCCAAGCTTCTCCACAGTTGCTAATCTACCTATATTTGTACAATCAACAAATGTATCTCGAAGAAGATGGCCACAAAGCGCTGGAGTAACTCTGGGCATGCAGCATCTCTAGAGAAAAAGGATGTGTAACATTTCGGGTCAGAACCCTTCTTCAGACTCTTCCGTTCGTTCCGACCCAAAATGTCACCCCCATCCTTTTTCTCCAGAGATGCTGCCTGACCCACTGAGTTACTCCAGCACTGTGTCTATCTTTGGTATAAACCGGCATGTGCAGCTCCTTCCAGGAAATATGGCTACAATATACTCGGTCTGTTTATCCAAACCATTGATCATAAGTAACTAAGGCCCTAACGCTGAACCTGCAAGCACCCAATTACTTACTGATGCAGATTTAAACTGTAAAAATTGATGCATCATGCCGTGGTCAAGAATTTCCTTTATCCACAAATCAGCAACATGTACTGACTGCAGATGTTATCTGAACTGTTTAGAATTTAAACTTTTAAAAATATTCTGAAATGTTGAGAAACTTTGAAAACTTCAAACATTTTTTAAAAAGTGCTTAAATGTGATTAAGCATTTAACAAGCCATTAAAGTTTGTTTTAAATTTGTAAACATTGGTAGACCATTAACCAATAAACAAACTACAAATCATGTATTGTCTTTCTGCTGACTGGTTAGCATGCAACAGAAGCTTTTTCACTGCACACGTGACAATAAACTAAACTCAAAACTCTTCCAGTAGAATCTTGGCCCTTTACAGGATTGCGTTCCTGCTGTCTCATCTGATGACGCACAGAATATTTGGGTGAATTGCTGGATATTTTCTCATCTCCTTGTCAGTCCATGCTGATTTAAACATTGAAGCACGACATCACATTCTTGTTAAATCTCAAATAACAACTTTGGATTTCTATGTTTTAGTAGAACATACAGGTTCAGGTTAAGATTCATTATTGTCATGTGTACTGAGGTGCAGTGAAAAAAATAAATAAATAAATATATTATAGATATAGATATAAATAAATAGATCGACACATAAATAGATACATAAATAGATAAACAAACAAACAAATAAATAAGAAAGAAATCCGGTCAAACTCGTGTACAATGGATAGAAATATCAAAGCTGCTGTCAGTTTTGTGGAGCATTGATGTAAAAACTAGTAGTTTTGTCATTATTACTTCAGTAAATATTACTTTAGTCGTAAATAAGCCACTACTATTATGCAATAATTTTGCACTACTATTATGCACTAATAGCTTGTCAATAATCTGTTGCTTTAATATCACTTTTTACAGATAATGAATGGTGTGCAACCGGAATTTGACATCACAGTCGTAGATATGTACAAAGGCTGGCAAGAAGTATTTGCAACATATGACTCCTACTACAAATTCAGAGAAGATTTCTTTTCTAGCTTTTCAGAAAATGTGACCATAAATTCTGAGCTTTGGAAAAATGTTGAATTCAGCACTTTACATCAAAATCTCTTGTGGAACCTGTAAGTCCAACTCGGGCATTCTTGAATTCAACCCCTGTTCTTCATGTCTTACTCTTTAGTTCCTACAGCAGACATTTTTACGAGGGATATTAAAAGACATTTGTTGTACCTCTCAAATTTCATGGTCAGTATCTTTTAGTGATGGTTGACCTAGCCATTTTTACGTGGAGTTCTTTCTTTAGAGAGGTAATGAGTCATCGAGTGATACAGTGTGGAAACGGGCCCTTTGGCTGAACTTGGCTACACTGTCCAACTTGCCCGAGCTTGGTCCATATCCTTCCACAGCTGTCCTATCCATGTACCTGTCTAACTGTTTTCTAAACTTTGGGATAGTTCCAGCCTCAACTACCTCCTCTGGCAGCTTGTTCCATACATCTACCACCCTTTGTGTGAAAAAGATACCTCTCAGATTCCCATTACATCTTTCCCCATTCACCTTGAACCTATGTCCTCGGGTCCTTGATTCTCCTACTCTGGGCTTTCTCCAACAATGATTCTCCCTTCTTGTATCCTTTCCCTGATGATATTGATTCTTCAAAGTACATTTCTGTGAGTTTCTATCACCTTCAATTACATTATATGTGGCAGTCTTCCATGTTTGATTCCAGGTTGTACATGCCACTGGATTGAGAGGAGTATAATTCTTCATTCATCACATCATCAAATAATTTATTTACATTTGCATTGCATTTTAATGTAGTTTTACTCTCATGTATATTAGTTAAGATTAGACAAGTCAGCAAAACTTAAAGTTAACCTTTTCCTAGGATAATAATTGACTGTAATTTAAGAGGCAAAGCTGCGAATGTGGCAAGTTTCTCAAATCCCTTTAAAATATGAGAGATCAAATCACAAAAGAAAAATCCCCAAAAGGGAAGTCAGGATGAGGGGAAAAACATGTTCATTGAGTCTCTTGAATATGCTTCCAGTTGGCCACCCACGTGCAGCATCAATAAAATGTTGGATGGCAACAGTTTTATTTGTAGAAGGTGTGTGGCTTGTAAAGGCCTGCATGGAGGAAAATGTAATTTAATAGCTGTGGAGTCAGTACTTCTAACTGCTGAGATGTTCTGAATTTAAATATTACAGTTATATGAAACAATGAGAAAAAAAACAATGGTTTTACTATCAACATAATTGTATTTTCTTTCATTTCATGCAGTTAATGTATGCTCACCTTTTCCTGTCAGTGGGATAGTCAGATCAAATAGGCTGTTAGATCTGTGTGTGTGTGTGTGTGTATGCAGTGTGAGTGTGAGTGCGAGTGTGTGTTTTAAGGGTTCACCCGTGTCATTGGGGATTTAACAAGATTTGTCTACATGACAAAGTTGAATAGGGGTTTGTCTTTAGCTGACCCTAACAATGAGCACTAATTATCAGTCAACCATGGCTGACTTCGCCATTTTTACTTGGAGTTACTAAAAAATAGCAGTAAGTTTAGATTTTATTTTCTTGACCTTTAATAATGATTCATTTTCTTCCAGGGTCTTTGATATGTTTGCTGCACATGGATCTGCAATGGAGAGCAGTGATTGCTGGCCAGGCATAGAAAAGTATGTTAGAGCAATGTGCTGGGTGATAGAAAGCTCAAACCAACCACTTGAAGGAAATGGTAAGTAATGAGAGAGCAAATTAAGAATGTGGGAGACACTTATAGTTTACTCGATTTACTAAATTTCAGATAAAAAGGGGGAAGTTTGAATAGAGGATGTGAGAAAAAGATGCATTAAACTAAAATGATTATCATCCTTCTGGAAAAAAAGTGTGCCTCTTTTAGGAAAAGATTTTATCTAACAGCAGGAGGACATCTATTCAATTCCAGTCTAAGTTAAACTAAGAAACATTATATATAAAATATTAACAAAAAATAGCATATACTTCAGCAATTAGGAATAACTACCTTATTTGGAAAAAGTGTTAATGCATAATGTATTATTCATTAGGAACAAAATGGAGATTAAATTTTTCAGGTAGTTAAGGAATGAGAAAATTATGCTGCAAGGAAATTAATATGATTGAAGTAATTCATTTACACAAATGGCTGGAAAGGAGTTGGTGAGAAATACATTTCTTAGAAAAGTACAGGACCGAAAACAGGATATTTGGTCCATGAGTTAAGATTCAAGTGTTTAATTGTTATAGGTTCCTGCAATGGAACATTGAAATTCTTACTTGCTTTTGATTTACAGGCCCATTAACAGGATAACATTCAAATACATATATAATAATCAATAATACAGTAAATTAATTCTAGGCAAACATAATAGTGCACAACTATGGTCTGCAGTGCCACCAAAGACACAGTCCATAGAAGATCATAGTTGCTGAGGTAGGGTTGTTTTCTGTAGTGTTCAAGAGCTTGATGTTTCAAGTTGACATCCACCATTGTCCCATTGATGGAAAAATGTTCGTGCATCCCTGGCTTTCCTTCCTGAATCCATCAATCAGCTTCTTGCTAACGTTGAAAGCAAGATTGTTGTTTTGTGACTCTCTGATGCAAAAAGACAGGTACCATATGTAGTGGCAGATTATTATATCATTCAAGGTGTAGTGAAATGCTTCTTGCCATGCAGCACAAAAAGAAAGAATACAGACATAACAATAATAAAGAAATTTAAACATAAAGAACATCACCCCCCACAATGGTTCCCATTATGAGGGAAGGCACAATGTCCAGTCCCCATCCCCAGTTCACCCATAGTCGGGCCTATTGAGGCCTCCACAGTTGCCTCCACGTAGGCCCGATGTTCCAGGCCGTTCTCCCCGGGTGATGGTGCTCCGGTGTCGGGAGAATCCTCACAGCGGCATGGGACACCTGGAACGGCCGCTTCCGTACTGGAGGCCGCGGCTTCCGAAGCCAACAAGGCCGCGCCGGATGGAGTTCCACAACTGGTGATCTCACTGAGAGAACCCAGGCTCCCGATGAAAAGTCAGCGCCGCCACTCCGCAATGTTTTTATCGGCGGTCTCAGCTCACTGGAGTTCCAGCACGGCGACCAGGGTAGGGCATCGCCCGCTCCGCGATAGCACTCCAGCGCTGTGCCACTGCCGAAGCCAAGGTTCTGGGCGGTCCCCGACAGGAAACGCTGCTCCAGGCCTGCTGGTAGGCCGTGAGGACGGGTCGATGGTGCAGCCCGGAGAAAAGCTGTCTCTCCGACCAGATAGGGACCCTAGAAAAGCAGTTCCCCCTTTCCCCACCCCCTCCCCCCACATAAAAATGGCTAGAACTCCTGAACAAAAAACTCAACTAACTAAAAATTAAAAAAAGAGAGAAAAAACGGACAGCTGCAGGCTGGGCAGCCATACCATACAGGACGGCGCCCCCCTAGTATGCCCCCGTTCAGAGCTCTGATGCCAGCAGCTGTTATCCCAGCTCCTATGGAGCCCCACGGCGGTCTACAATTTCGGCCGCCTGCTCCCGTGCGGTGCTCGAACGGCAGCTGCAAAATGTTTTCTCTAGCTTCTCATGGAGCTTCCACGGTGGCCCAAACCCCAGCCACCTCCATAGTTACTCCGGGCCCGCTATCGGAGAGGCCCGCTGGAAATAAAATTGACTTACCTGCCAGAGCAGTTTTGAACTGCTCCAACTAGCGCCATGCGTTGGACGTATTGACTCGCTGGCGGGCTCTTCACGAAGTTCTCACGTGACTTTGATATCTATCTATCTATATTTAAAACTGTGTGGCTGCCGCCTGCCGTCCGCCGTCTGTCCGGCTGCCTTCCTGCCTTTTGATTCGTTCCATCGTGTGATGTCACAATGCCCAATGCTCGCAGATGTCCAATCGGAATGGATCCATTTACATATGCCTTTGCACCAGCCCCAGCCCCTGGTGAACGTTCCATTGTGTGATGTCACAATGCCCAATGCCCAAAGACATTCTTGCCACAGAGGGAGTACAGAGAAGGTTCACCAGACTGATTCCTGGGATGTCAGGACTTACATATGAAGAAAGACTGGATAGACTCGCTAGAATTTACAAGATTGAGGGGGGATCTTATAGAATCTTATGTTTCTATGTTTCCCTCCCCTCACCCCTCTCCCTCTCCCACCCATCCCTCTCTCCCCCACCCCCTTCACTTTCTACCCCACCACCTTCCCTCTCTCCCCTCTCGCCCCCGCCCCCTTCCCCCTACCCCTCTGTCCCTCTTCCACCACTGCCCCTACCCCTCCCTCCCCACTCCCCACTCTTCAACTTCTCTCCCTCCTTCCCCCTCCACTCTCCCCTCCCCACTCTTTCCCCTCTCTCACCCCCCTACCCCGCTCTCCTTTCCCTCCCAAATCTGTCCCGTTTCCTCTTCCTCCTCTCCCCTTCCTCCCCTCTTCTCACCCCCCCCCCCCCCCCCACCTGTGTATTTGGGGGGTGGTTAATGGGAGTGTGATGTCGCAGCCCCCCCCCACCCCCCGCAAACGCCATTGGGGAAACAGACCCAACGGGTCTGCACTTGGTCTAGTAAAATTTAAAGGTAACTGGTTATAACTGGTTATTGTTTATAACATACTGAGTTAAGCTAAAAGGCTACTACACCATATATGCATTGAAGGGACCCTGCTATGGCATTATTTTCATCTTCACTAACTCACCAACGTTATCTGTAATACACTTGTTTTGCATAAAAGTGGTTAAAGTGGATAAAATGCATTCATAAAATTTGCTTCACCCGTAATTATGTTCTGAAAGACAAAAGGAGGCAAAGGTGTATTGAATTTTGTTAAAAAAAAAAGAAAGTTAAAATGAGGGAAATCTATTAAAATAATTTAGGAAAATAATTTATCACCTACTTGAGTGAGAACCAACAGTTTAGTTGACCTTTGGAGACACAAAAGAATACAGTTGCTGAAGCCCAGAGCTAAGGAAAAACTGTTGGATGAACTCACATTTTGGGTTGAGACTGCACCAGGACTGACCGTGTAGATGAAATAGCCAATATAAAGAGCTGAGAGGAAGGGTGAGGTGGAATGAATGATTGAATGAAAACTTTATTGTCATTCAGATATACACCTAGTTGCACCTTGAACGAAATTTTGTTGCATTTGACTCTCCAAAATCAGGTAATAGTAAAAAGTGCTAGGTGCGTCCATAAAAATGGAGACCAGCGGGTGATGTGTAGAACCAGATGGGAATGGAGATTCTGTGCAGATGGAGTAAGGGTGGAATTGGGAGCGAGCAATCGGTAGGTAGAAATAGAAAAGGAGAGAGAAAACCAAATCTCTCAATCTTTCTAGTCTAGTAAATTGACCCTTATTAGGCTGGAGAGGTTGGGAGTAGCTGGATGAACAATTATCTCATTAAATGTTTGTGAGTTATGGCCTAATTTTCTGTGCTACCTTATGGAGGCAGTGGGTATAAATATCCAGTAAGTTCTTACAAATCACAGGGATTTGTTGAGGAAGATCTGTAATGCCTGCGATAAATGAAAGAGTAAAGTTAAGGAAATTTGTGACTACTTCTTCACCTGCATTCTTTGGCTACTTGTACCTTAATACCAATATTCAAAAACATTATTTTCTTTCATCTTAATAATTTTCTAGGATGTGATGAAGGGAAAATCAACTGGAGAAATCTGTTAAACGAGACTCTGATATTTGTACAGAATGCTCAAAATGATTATGGCACATGGCAGAAGTGGTAAGTTATGGCAAGGTGACTGATACTATATATAAGTTCTGAAATTGAAGAAATAGGGTCCGAGTACAATGGATTAAGAAGTTGCCAATGTAACACTGCCTTCAAGTAAAGAGTGTAACAAGGTACTGTACACTAGTTATCTAGCATTTATTAAGAAAATCCATTATTAATAGTGGTTGAAGTGGAACACAAAAATATGGTGAGGCAGAATCAACATTATTTTGTAAAAGGAAATTGTGTTCGATTATTGTGGAATTTTTTGAGAATATAACAAGGGCTTGTGAAAGTGATGGCATATTATCATGGATAGAGGATTGGTTAACTGACAAGAAGAAAGTTGAAATAAATAGTCACTTGTAGGTTGTCAAGCCACAACAAGTAGGTTATCATAGGGATTAGTCCTGGGCAATTAGCTTTTTGCATGTTCTATTAAGAACTTAGATGAAGAGATGATGTGTTGTACATCATTCTGACTGATACAACAAGAGCAGGCAGGTAGGTTCTGAAAGGAATTTTCAGATGGATGTAGCTCAGCAAAACAAACATGCAAAAATTGGCAGTTTGGGTATAATGTGAGGAATGTCACTTTGGTAGAAGAATAGAAAACATAGAGAGAAACAGAGAGGGGCCATGAATTTGGAAAATTAATTCAGGAGAAAATTATTTTATAGTTGTATTAGAAACAAAAGGGTAGCTAAGGAAATAACTGGTCCTCCCAGGGATCAAAGTTGCGTGTAACCAAGGGAATACTTGTCATCGGTATTCACAAGGGGGAAGGAGTATTATGAGAATGGTCTGCGGGGGGGGGGGCCGGGGAGGGAAGAAGTGTTGGAGTATATTTGGGTAGATAACTCCACAGGGCCCACTGGTAACTATCCCAGGATGCTATGGGCAAAAATAAAATGGAGGTGATTGCTGATGAAGATTTTTGCATCTTCATTAGCCAAAGGCGAGCTACCAGAAGCTAATGTTGTTCCCTTGTTCAAAGGGTAGTAAAGGCAAGCCTGGAAACTACAGGCCAGTGAGTCCTGTACCAGTGTCAGTTGTTTGAGAGGTTTTGAAGGACACGATTTATGTTCAGTTGGAAATGCATGAATGAATCAGCATAGTGTTGTGCGGAAAAGGTCATGTTTCACAAATCTGAGTTTTGTTGATGTGTTAACTAAGAAAATTGATGAAGGCTGCCTGATAAATGTGATTTACATGGATTTCAGTTATTGAGAATGGTTCCTGGGCCCCAGTTCTGCACAATCATAATAATCATAATCATACTTTATTAGCCAAGAATGTTTTGCAACATACGAGGAGTTTGATTTGCCATACAGTTACATTATAATGGAAAAGGTTTTCATGGCCAATTGAAAATATTGTTGTTTTGTCATTGACTATAATCTATTGATCAGAAAGCCATGCTAATGAAATTGCCACTGGATAGTCCAGGAGCATAATGTTCAAGCTCAGTATTACCTGTTCAGCTGCAGCTTAGTTGGCAGTTTTAAATTGGAGTTATTTGAATGGCTGAAGGCAGGCTAATTAGATAACTGTTACTAAGAAAAGGCTTAACAGTCATGTTTATTACTATGGTTGGTAGGGGTGTCCAGTAGTTGTTTTCAGGAACTGATCAGATCAATTTCAGATGTACAAATTAATTAGTTAAAGGTTCAATTATTAAATTAGCAATTTGGCATGAACTCGTATGGAATGGAATAATTAATTATTGGAAGATGTTCACTTCTCTTTAAGTGGTTGTCCTTTCTCATCAGATCTTCATTTGTTTTTGTTTAGGTTTCTGAATGCAATGCTGAAGTTTTTAAATCGCCAAAGCATAATAAAACTAAGTGCAGATGATATACAGATCATCAGTCAGATCTTTAATGAGAACAACACTATGCTTGGAAAAATCCAAGGATTACAGTCAGTTGCAAAGATTATTTTGGAGAATACACAACTGTGGATGAGCAACAATTCCAAAACAGAAGCTAATACGTCTTCAATCATGGATACTTTGTTTGAACTTATACAAGTAAATAATGGCAACTTTAATGTCTCCAAAATAAAGGTTTTAATGAATCAATTGTCAAAAGGACAGCCATCAGAATTTGTTGAATTATCCAACATTGTGCTCAGTGCACTAGAAAAGGGAATAGAAGATGCAACAATTTCCAACCCCTTCCAAGATCAGATCAACAAATTTAATGCTATGTGGTCCAATTTGCAGAAGATACTCTACAATTCCACAGTCCTTTCAACAAAAGGTTTAAATTTCTTCTGGAATTTTACTTCTTCATTATGGATTGGATCAACCGAAGCCAATCCAGATTATGTCGAAGTTGCTAAAATGTTTTTACAATATTTGAACAATCTTGGTTTGCTCCCTCAAGAACAACTTTCTTCTGTAATGGATGCCATCAGCACATCAAAAAATGTTGCAGTAAATGGGTCTTCTACTCAAAATCTAACTCGTCTGCAAGCTATGGAGCTGCAGTTATTCAGGGTTTTGGAAGCAATGGATAGAGAAAATAAAACACAACTTCTGGAGACATTTTATAATATGATTCAAGCAGTTTTAACAATGTCAAATGCAACTGATCTCCATTCATTGGTAACAGCATTCGGGACTAATTCGGAAGATGTTTTCATTTTTCTTGAGGAGTTTAGCGCTGATGACATTGGTGAGGCGCTCGAAACAGTTGCAAAAATTATTGCTGTTTTTCGCAACATGTCAAAGGACAATCTTGCTGAAAATGTAATGAAACTGTATCTCTTTGCTCAATCGCAAGTAGGAAACGCCACAATTACAGGACCAGCCCAACAACAGATAAAAGAAACAATTGCAAATCTCACAGAAGCTTTCCGTAATAATACAAACAACATTACTTGCTTACTGTTACAAGCACTGCAGTCTTCATCTGTCCCAATATCTGATCTTTGGTTGACACAATATTGTCCCATGTATAATCCTGCAAGAAAAATACGATCTTTGGACAATGGCTCTAATTCACAAACAAGTGAAAATTTATATAATTCCTTTGTGGAAAACATGATCATCAGCTTAACGCATACAAATAGAGAAACAGCTTTATCCACTTTATCATGTATGGCAGATTTGTTTCTCTTTTGGACAGATATCATAGAAGAGGTAGCAGTACAAATGCATATGGATTTTACTGCAGTTAATCACCTTCGTACAGGCCTAGTGGAGATTTCAGAAAATCTAAATCAAACATCAGAATGTACTAATTATGTTGTTAAAAACTACACAGTTGCACTGAACTTCTTTCTGCAGAACATCACTTCCACAGCTGGCTTTAACCTTCAGAACTTGTACCAAGTGAAAATGAATAATGTAATTATCTTACAGCAGATCGTGCATTCAGCATTTCCATTTCCATTTCCAGTTGACAGCAACCAGCTCCAACATCTTTCAGAAGTTATGGAGGACATGTTCAGTTTGTTTCAAGGTCAAAATATTAATTATTGGAACAGTATTTCCAAATTCATAGAAACCCTTGGACCAATATGGCATTTGGAAGGCCCTCAGCAGGAAATGTTCTATTCAGTCCTTTATGCTTTTGGAAACTTAGATTCCACCACTGATTTGTCAGGTATTGAAATGGTCTTCAGGAATATTCTTACATTTTCTAACAGCATTGTTAACATGGACTACTATGTTCAAAATTTGAAAGAGTTCTTCAGCTTAATGACAAAATATGAGAACAGCAGTGACCAGTTTCCATACAAAGCCTCAGTGGTGTTAATGAAGCAGTTAATGCTCTCTAACAACTCAAATACAGGGGAAAATGAAAGGGGAACAATGTTGCAGTGGCTGAATGTGATGACGAATACCAATCTTTCTGATCTCTCACTTTCATTTCTGGCAAATATAACTAAAGTTCCAATCTACAGATTAAACGTATTCAAAATGGATAACAAAATGAGGCGGATGGAGGAAGTAATTTACCAAGTGCAGAATTTAACGGAGCGGCTCAATAATCAAAGTGCATCTTGCACTTATTACTATGATATCATTGCTTTACTGGAAGTGATGTGTCCTAGTTCTAATCCACGCAAAAATGAAAGCTTTCAGGTTCTCAGGATGTCCATTGAATTAGCATATAATATGTTTAATAATAAAAACATGTCATATGACTTAATTGAAGAGTTGATGAAACAGATTCAAAGCCGAGGAAATAGTAGTGCAACAGCAGAAGTGATGTTTGGCCAACTTAGTAAATTTGTCAGCAAGAATGTTACCCTCCATGAATGGTATTCACCAATCTTTACGGATCCTCAAACATTTTTTTTCAAAGACAGACACAACATGATTTCTTTATTATTGAGTAGGTTATTGCAACGTTTCTCAAATGCTCCTGACGACCAGATTACCTTGCCAGAAAATATAACTGATGTAATTTACAATCTTACAACAACCTTACAGTCGACCAAAGATATATATTCCATGAAAGAGCAACTCAAGCAAATGAATGCTGACCTTACACAGATCATTAAAGGCATAAACGGAACTGAGGATTTAGATGCTATATTGACAAGACAGGCAAGAATTTTGAAATGTATGCCAGAAGTTCAAAACATGACAAATACTGTACGTGCCATCAGATTAATTTTACTAGAGACTGGAAATGAGAATTTTCCACAAACTATAGCCATTATTTCTGATGGAATTACACTTGTGCAAAATCTTACTACCAAGAATGTGAGTCAAACATTGCAAGCTCTTCACTTGTTTGCTTTGGCGCATCAACCTGATGGCCTAAACGCTAGCCAAGGAAACCAGGCTGAACTTAACGAGAAAGTGATCAGATTGATACAGGAAATTTCTGTTTCGACTAATTCATCATTGGCAGCACAATGTTTGCCTGTGGCTGTCTGTAACTTGCTGTCAGAGGGTGCATCCCTTAATGATAGCGATCACATTTTTAATGGTTGTAACTTAAAGGCAATGCAAAATCTCAGTACAGCTTTGAATTTGGCAGATGATATTAAACAGCTCATTGGTAGAACTGCCCAAGGATCGGCAAAGGTAGAATGTCTTGGAAGCACCGTTTCTGCAGATGTCCTTCAGCAAGTAGGTTGTGTTCTTCAGCAGTATGAAGAGTGGAACACAATCCTGGTCAACATATCTAAGATTTATGGCTTAAAGTGTCCAGTTCTAATAAAACTGCAAGAAATTTGGAATAATTTTTTTTACTTCGGAGTTTCCAACAACTCAAATTGCTCAATTATAAAATTAAGGCAGGCTGATAAACTGCTGACCTTGATTGGTAATACGACTTTGACGAATATGACTTCTGCTGAACAAATGATTTATATTCTATCTGATGTAAGGGACAAAGTGCATTCAATGACTGGCAACAAATCAAAATCCGTACAGAGCACTGTTAATATTATGACCAATTATTTTAAAAAGGCAGGACAAGGCCTACCCTTGAATTTCAAAGAAAGTACCTCAACACTGATTTATTCTGTACAGTCATTAATTTCAATATCAGATTACAAAAACGATGACTTGACATCAGTGCTGAATGACATACTAGATTGCCTTAATGCAAATATTAATTTGATTGATCTTTTGGAGACCCTGTCAACAGATATTAACAACACGATGAATCCTGAAATGAGAGACCTATTGCCAGCTGCAGACAACATAATTAACTTCCTGAGAAATATGACAACAGGGGATTTCATTGACCTCGATGTGGTGCAACTTAATGCATCACTGAATGATGTGGAGGAGATTCTGGAAGGAATGCAACTGATGTCCAACAATACTGGTGAAAACCATCTCAAATTAATTAACATCCTTAAATATTTTCTAAAAGGACAAAACGCCCCTCAAGGAGATATTGAGCTGTTTATAAGAACTTTGAGCCTGATGTGCAATATTTCACAGCTGCTAATGGGCCCTGATGCATCTGGTTTCAATGTCTATCCAAATTTTCTTCCTTATATCATCACTGTGCTTTCCAATGAGAACATTAACCAAAGCGTCAATGATTTGCAAAATTTAAATGATTTTTTGGAGGAAATTTACTTGGATTCAGATCTTCCAACTGAATTTCAGCAAGTAATGGTATACAAGGTAGCTACAATCCTAAATCAATTGCTGCCAATGAACCAAAAAATACCTATGAATTACACAGATGTCACCAGTAATGTTTTGCTGCAGATTCTAGAAATTGACTTTAATGGAAAAGGCAAAGACTCTGAATTCAGACAAAAGACATTGAAATTGATGGAATTGCTTAAAGACTTTCTTGATGGAATGCATGGGTATGATCCTATGAAGGACGCACTAGGAGAGGCCTTCGGAGCCATCAAACTGTTCTTTAACTCTACTGAGGAACTCAGTCAGGAAAACATTTTCACAAGGTGAGTGGAATTATATTTATTTATTGTCCATTTTTAATACAGAATAATTGTGGTGATATGCCATTGATTAGATTTACATTGATGAATGAAGGAGAGAATTGGAATTAGCACCAACTGTAGTTATAATGCCGGCTTCCATATACTGAAAACATATATTTATATAATAATAATAATAATACATTTTATTTATAGGCGCCTTTCAAGAGTCTCAAGGACACCTTACAAAAATTTAGCAGGTAGAGGAAAAACATGTAAGGGGAATGAAATAAATAGTAGAGACATGACTAGTACACAAAGTAAAGACAGAATTCAATTCAAAACACAATATGAGGCAATTATTGCACAGATGAAAAGGGAGGGGGACGTGGGGCTAAGGATAGGCAGAGGTGAAGAGATGGGTCTTGAGGCGGGACTGGAAGATGGTGAGGGACACGGAATTGTGGATCAGTTGGGGGAGGGAGTTCCAGAGCCTGGGAGCTGCCCTGGAGAAGGCTCTGTCCCCAAAACTGCGGAGGTTGGATTTGTGGATGGAGAGGAGACCGGCTGATGCAGATCTGAGGGACCGTGAGGATTGGTAGGGGGAGAAGAGGTCAGTGAGATATGGGGGGGGAGCCAGATGGTGGAGGGCTTTGTAGGTGAGGACCAGGATTTTGTAGGTGATCCGGTGGGAGATGGGAAGCCAGTGAAGTTATTTGAGGACTGAGGTGATGTGATGCCAGGATTTGGTGTGGGTGATGAGTCGGGCGGCTGCGTTCTGGACCAGTTGGAGTCGGTTGATGTAGGTGGAGCTGATGCCAAGGAGAAGTGAGTTGCAATAGTCCAGTCGGGAGGAGATGAAGGCATGGATGAGTCTTTCAGCAGCGGGAGGTGTGAGAGAGGGTCTGAGTTTGGCGATGTTGCGGAGATGAAAGAAGGAGGTTTTAATGACATTGCAGATGTGAGGCTCAAGGGAGAGGGTGGAATCAAAGATCACGCCAAGATTGCGGGCCTGGGGAGATGGGGAGACAGTCGATGGTGAGAGTGGGGTTATTGATTTTGCTGAGTGTGGCTTTGGAGCCTATGAGGAGGAATTCTGTCTTGTCGCTGTTGAGTTTGAGAAAGTTATGTTGCATCCAGGAGTTATGTTGCATCCAGGGATATAAGGGATTTATGAACGAAAAATATTTATCATTGCTACAATTGTACAGAGACATTATTATTTATTAATTTATTCTATTGGGAAATGCAGATTTAAGTGTTGGGTACCAATTATCTGGTATCCATAACAAAGAAACTAAGCTATTTAAAAAAAAATGTACATGTATATGTTTACTAAAGCCTGCTTAAAATCTATTTCTTCCTTTATAATTACTAGACTAAGTGGGACCCGTTGGGTCCCATGTTCACACGGGAGGGCTGGTCCCTCAACGCAATATTCCACCTCTCCACCAATTCCCTAATTGGTGGCCAGTTGGTGGGGCAGGAGCTTTCTGGAGCGCTAGTATGGGTGTTGTGGACCGAAGTGACTGGTTTCCAGAGGGCTAGTATGGACATTGTGGGCCGAATGGATTATTGGGCTGACAGCTCAGTCACTCGGGCCTGGTGGGCTGACAGCTCAGTCACTCGGGGCTGGTGCACTGGCTGTTCACTCATTCACTGATGGTGGGCTGGCAGTTGACTGATTCATGGCTGTTGGGCTGGCAGTTGACTCATGGCTGGTGGGCTGCCAATTGATTGACTCATGGCTGGTGGGCCGGCAGTTGATTAACTCACGTCTGGTGGGCTGGCAGTTCACTCATGGTTATTCCTTGAAATTCCATTTCAAGCAGAGTGCAGGCCACCAAATTCAAAAGTAATTTCATACCATTGCAAGCAGAGTGCAGGCCATCAAATTCAAAAGTAATTTCATACCATTGCAAGCAGAGTGCAGGCCATCAAATTCAAATGGAATTTCATTCCATTTCAAGCAGAGTGCAGGCCACCAAATTAATTTCATTTCAAGCAGAGTTCAGTTCACTCATGGAGTAGACTCACAGTTCTGGGCTCAATGCTCACTCACAGCCTTCCAGGGTGACTGACTCGCGTCCGGCCTCCGTGGCTTTATACTCCTGGCCCCCTTGGAAGGGGCGTTACCTTCATCATGGTGATTGACAGGCGAGAGGACCAATCAATTTCTCAAGATTGTTTAAACATTCATAACTTTCTTATTTTTCATCGCTCTGAGAAATCCTCAGGGCTGCCTCACCGGAGGAGGACTGTGAGTAAGATGGCCAAGAATCATAGCGATCTAGGGTAGCGTTTTTTCTAAAATCAATATACAGCGCAGACAGGAAGTGGTCAAGATGAGACTTTTAGTTTATATCGATTTCATCTACATGCTGGACACTTCATTGTACAATGGAGAACATTATAGATGATTTAATTACAAGACCAAAGGAACTTTCTTCACTGGTTAGAAAACATCTGTTGGGATTCAGGTTCATCCATTTGACTATTGTTACAGCACACAAATTTTATGCTGCCACTTTATTAACCTGATATATTTGAATGGCCAGAGAAACAAAAAACGGCAAATGCTAGAAGATGAAATGCTGGCCTAACGCAGCAGGTCAGGCAGCATCTTTGGAGGTGTGGAAGAAATTAATTTAGAGGGAAATAAAAAGAAAAACAAAAAGTTACAGACTTCGCAGGTTTACTTTAAGAGACTTTATTGCATGATATCATGGAGAGATGGCGGCAGTAAACTGCTCACCAGTTCTCTGACTTCCATGCACAATTAGCCAACAGTTATATTGTGAAGTAAATAACTTTAGTTTACTTTTGTTTGATACTATTCTACAAAAACATTCTATCACCACATGGGTTCCAATTATTTAATTAGTCATAACATACTGTTCACTTATGTTAATCTTATTCAACCACAGATGGTTAATACAAATCAAACGCAAAACAAGGGAATCTTTACATTATTGTATCTCATCTTTCAAGTGGCCCACGTCACCATCCCCATTCCGAGCCGATCATCAGCGTCCCATTTACTGAACTGTATCTACGCTACTAGCGGTAGGGGGCGATCCACTGTAACTTCTCAGAAATGTAAACAAACTTTGTTATCTCTCCCATTTTCATGTTTACATTTACCATCCACAATTTGTCACATTCCTAGAGTGGAGGTAATATGTCTAATCTTACTTTGTTAATTCTCAAGAACCTCTTCTATTGGTCAAGCAAAAGTTGGCAATTGTCACATCCAAAACACCCTTTTGTTACCTTGTTCAATTCCAATTAAATAAAGAAGGATATTAATTTTTCTTCCACAGTTCAACATGCATGTCATGTACAGTCTTTCCGCTGACTGGATAGCATACAACAAAGTTTTGCATTGCACCTCAGTTACATAAATTAAACTAAACTAAGTTTAAACTAAACTAGACAGGCCAGCAATTTCTATCAATCAGCACTACAATCTCATGGTCAGATTCTGTAGCTGTGCCTCTATCACAAACTTCATTACCATTTCTCAGAGCTTACCACACCATCATGTTTACATCCATGGGAGACGCATCATCAAAAGACATTGAGCTACACCCAATAATACACAGGATATAGCAATATATAATCAGAGCCAAAGTGGGGGCACAAACACAGTTCTGATCGGTTACATTCCAGAAGGCATAGGTCACTGAAAATGGCAGCAAAAGTAGATAGGGTGGTTAAGAACAATGATCTTATAGCGGAGCTATAAGATCTTTGGTTAAGAAGGTGAAGCTTACTTTCATTGTTAGGTGCATTGAACTAAGAACTTTATTGTTCCATTTCGTTACATAGGACACACTTGGAGTATTGCATACAGTTCCAGTTGCCCCAGTATAGGAAATAAGTGAAGGTTTTCAACAGGGTGCAGAAGTGGTTTAGCAGGATGCTGCTTGGATTAGAAGGTTTCAGCTACAGGGAGAAGTCGGATAGACTTGGATTGGTTTCCCTGGAACGTCGGAGGTTGTGAGGAGACTTGATAGAAGTATATAAAATTATGAGAGGCATAGATAGGGTAGACGGTCAGAACCTTTATCCCAGGCTGGAAATGTTCAACACGAGAGGGCATAGCTATAATGTGAGAGGGAGAAAGTTTAATGGAGATGTGTGGGGCAGGTTTTTTACACAGAGTGCTGGAGGCCTGGAATGCATTGCCTGGGATGGTGTTGGGAGCTGATACGATAGTAGAATTTAGGAGACTTTTTGATAGATACATGGAAATGCAGGGAGTAGAAGAATACGGATCATTTATAGGCAAAATAGATCAGTTTAACGGCATCATGTTCAGCACAAATATTGTGGGGTGAAGGCCTATTCCAGTGCGGTACTATGTTCGATGTGCTAAGGCAGGGTGCTGTTGTTAAGTGAGCGGCCATTTCCGAGTCTATAGCTCAAAGAGACATAAAGATGTTTGAACTTGGCAGTGTGAAGCAATTGACTTTGTTATTTTAAAAACCAGAACCTCAAATCAGGCACTAAAGTCGTGGCCTACCAAGAAGTATTTATGTCCGGCTTCCTTTGTATTTCTGAATTAATGACAACTTACAATGGGCAACTTAAACCAAAGGAGAAGCCACAACAATGCTTTCTCCATAGAATCCTTCAAATGGAGTGGCAGATGGGGTAAATAATGTCAGCATCCACTCCCAGGCCAACAATTGCTTAGCTGAATTGGAGCATGCACCAAACTGGCCAATGCCAAAAGTGGTGTGAGTTTTAAACACATTTCCACTCCAGTTGGAATGCAATGGATATGAGTTCCTTTGTTACTGAACTTGTCCTGGAAGCCTTCTCAATGCTGATGGTTGATACGGTATAGTCCAAATTGATTTCTAGGTATTTAATTGTGTGAGAACGTTCAAATATCTGGTTACAGACAGGGATCATGTCATCTATCCATGTCCTCCAGAAATGCTGCTTGACCTGCTGAGTTACTCCAGTGCCTTGTTCTCTTTTGTAAATCCGCATTTGCAGTTCCTTGTATCAACAAGGGGTAGTATGCGATCTTTTATAATATCACTCATGCTCTTAATTTCATTAGCCAAGAACTGCGGAACACTCTCCTCAAATTTGGCTTTTCTTCAAGGTTTGTCTCCATATTACAGTGCATTCAGAAAGTATTCAGACCCCTTCAATTTTTCCACATTTTGTTATGTTACAGCCTTATTTTAAAATGGATTAAATTATTTTTTTTAATCATCAATCTAAACACAATATCCCAGAATGAAGAAGCGAAAACAGGTGTTTAGAAATTTTTGCAAAGTAATTAAAAATAAATAACTGAAATATCATATTTACATAAGTATTCAGACGCTTTGCTATGATACTCAAGATTGAGCATAGTTCATCCTGTTTCCATTGATTATCCTTGAGAAGTTTCTACAACTTGATTGGAGTCCACCAGTGATAAATTAAATTGATTTGACACACCTGACTATATAAGGTCCCACAGTTAACAGTGCATGTCGGTGCAAAAACCAAGCCATGAAGACAAAGGCATTGTGCGTAGACCTCCGACACAGGATTGTGTCGAGACACAGATCTGGGGAAGGGTATAAAACAATTTCTGCAGCATTGCAGGTCCTGAAGAGCACAGTGGTCTCCGTCACTCCTAAATGGAAGAACTTTGGAACCACCAGGACTCTTCATAGAGCTGGCCGCCCGACCAAACTGAGCAATTGGTGGAGAAGGGCCTTGGTCAGGGAGGTGACCAAGAACCTGACGGTAACTCTGACAAAGCTTCAGAGTTTCTCTGTGGAGATCGGAGAACCTACCAGAAGGACAACTATATCTGCAGCACTCCACTAATCAGGCCATCATGGTAGAGTGACTAGACAGTAGCCACTCCTCAGTAAAAGGCACATGACAGCCCATTTTTTTCCAAAAGGCTCCTAAATGGCTCTCAGACCATGAGAAACAAGATTCTCTGGTCTGATGAATCCAAGATTGAACTCTTTGGTATGGAGGAAACCAGGCACCGCTCATTACTGGCCAATACCATATCTACGGTGATGCATGGTGGTGGCAGCATCATGCTGTCGTGATATTTTTCAGCAGTAGGAACCGGGAGACTAATCAGGATCGAGGGAAAGATGAATGGAGCAAAGTACAGAGGGAACCTTGATGAAAACTTGCTCCAGAGCATTCTGGACCTCACACTGGGGTGGAGGTTCAGCTTCCAATGACCCTAAGCATACACACGACAACGCAGGAGTGGCTTTGTGACAAGTCTGTGAGTCCTTGAGTGCTCAGCGAGAGCCCAGGCTTGAACCCGATCAAACATCTGTGGAGGGACCTGAAAATAGCTGTGCATCGATGCTCCTCATCCAACCTGACATAGCTTGAGAGGATCTGCAGAGAAGAATGGGAAAAATTACCCAAATACAGGTATGCCAAGCTTGCAGAGTCATACCTGAGAAGACTTGAGGCAATAATCGCTGCCAAAGGTGCCTCAACAAAGTACTGAGTAAAGGGTCTGAAAACTTATGTTAAAGTGATATTTTGGTTATTTGTTTTTAATTATTTGCAAAAATTTCTAAACACCTCTTTTTGCTTTTTTTATGGTGAGGTATTGTGTGTAGATTGATGATAAAAAATGAATTTAATCCATTTCAAAATAAGGCTGTAATGTAACAAAATGTGGAACTAGTGAAGAGCTCTGAATACTTTCTGAATGCACTGTATATTTGCTTTGCCATGGTTTGCAAGCCATTATCCTGACTAAGGCAGAAAAAGCCAATCTTAGTGGAAACCAAACACTTTTCTATTTCTTTCCCACAGCAATACTAGAATAGAATTGAATAGGCCTTTTATTGCCATTCAAACTGCTTGGTTTGAACAAAATTGCATTTTCTACAGTCTTAACATTACAAAAACCCCCAAGACCTACACTTGTGGTGGAAGGCAAAAGTTTTATCTCTTCCCCATGTTCTTCTCCCGCGGTCCAGCAGTCCAACTGCAACGTTGAGGCGACTGGGGCTCACGATGTTTAACACCCCCGGCGGGCAATGTTAAGTCCCGCGGCCATTTAAGCCACGCCGGGTGATGTTAGTCCCTGCTCTGAGACCTTTAAACCCTGTGATTCCAGCGGGAGAGGTTGCCGTTGCGGGAGCTCCGAAAAGCAGTTTCCCACCAGGGACCTGCGAGCTCCCGATGTTCCTGTCCACCAGGCCTGCGGCCAGAGCCTCCGAAGCTCTGAAGTTGGGCCACCACAGTTCTTCCCGTTCCGAAGTCGGCCAGCTCCGCGAGGGCGAGTCCGCAGGCTTTGCGACTGGAGCCCTCAGGTTGGTGCTGGCCGGAAGCCGCCGCCGGCTCCATGAGGTTAGGCCCAACGACATCAGGGACCCAACAGGGAAAAAGTTGAGTACCCGTACAGGGAAGAGATTAACGTTTCCCCCCATCCCCCACATATACACAGCTAAAAAATAATGAAAACCAGAATCAAAAACATACATTTAACGAGACAAAATTTTGTAGTTGAGCCGCTGCCGTTAGGCGCTGCCACACTCCACTGTACCTAATACTGTACCTAATTTCCGAAAAGTTTCCAGCTGGAATGGAGCTCATCTACCAGGTTAATGGGAAACTGTTCAATCTTTATCACCTCCATATTAGAACCACATGAGTAGTTGAGTTGCAGTGTGCAGATAATTGGACGCCAAGGTTCAAGCCTTTATGAACATGTTTACAGAAGCATACAAGAATGTTGCCCTCACCTTCAACATCTGTAAAACAAAGGTTCTCCACCAAACCTGCCTACTTGCTATTGAGGGAGTGCAACGTAGATTGCTATTGAGGCAGTGTAGCGCAAGTGCACAAGGTTAATTCCCGGGATGGCGGGACTGAGAGAATGGAGCGGCTGGGCTTGTATACTCTGGAGTTTAGAAGGATGAGAGAGATCTTTTTGAAACGTATAAGATTATTAAGGGTTTGGACACGCTAGAGGCAGGAACCATGTTCCCGATGTTGGGGAAGTCCAGAAGCAGGGGCCACAGTTTAAGAATAAGGGGTAAGGCATTTTGAATGGAGATGAGGAACGTTTTCACACAGAGAGTGGTGAGTCTGTGGAATTCTCTGCCTCTGAGGGTGGTGGAGGCCTGTTCTCCGGATACTTTCAAGAGAGAGCTAGATAGGGCTCTTGAAGATAGTGGAGTCGGGGGATTTGGGGAGAAGACAGGAAAGTGGTACTGGTTGTGGATGATCAGCCATGATCACATTGAATGGTGGTGCTGGTTTGAAGGGCCGAATGGCCTACTCCTGCATCTATTGTCTATTGTCTACTGTGCAATATGGCTTTTGCCATTTAAGAATTGCCTACAGGGGCGATAATGCTGTCTCTGGAAAAATATCCAAATTCACTGGTAGAGTAACCAAACTATTATCAGCGTTCTCTGACACATCAGTATTCCCCACATTGAGGCACTGATTACATTCAGGACTTTATTTGTCTCATGTACCGAGGTACAGTGAAATTAATTTTGTGTGCAGTTCAGCACAAGTATCACTATACACGAGCACTAAGATGCATATTAGATAAGCATCTCACATACAGTATGTGTATAGCACACTGAGCCAGTAGGGCAGAGTCACCAGTTTGGCACCAGGGCAGGTCATGTCACTCGCCTTCCAGACATTGGGTTCTCAAGACTGACACTCACTTCTGAGCCCGTTCGTGGAAGTGAGTACCATGGGAGAAAGTTGAACAGATTCAAGAATGTGAACAAAATCTCCTTGAATCAATGCATTCAAACGGAAGAAGATCTGTTTGGAATTGTAAGGGATGTTTTTTCTTATCAATTTAATTTGACCAGCGTGTTGCATCGTATTTAAGGTGCAGCATTATTTATGGAAAGCCCTTGATGTCTCTGTCAATTGTTAGAGTGATAACCAGTTTACCACTGGTAATGTGATTTCCCCATTTATTTCCATGTTATACAATGTTGAAGGGATATCCCTTGCTGACTGCTTTTCTATTTATTTTCTGAACAGTTTGGAGGCTATGTGTCAGTTTGAATGGTTTGGCAAGTACTTGACATTACAGAAATCGGATCTCCTACAGTTAAAGCTGCTCAACCTCTTATTGGGTAAAGTATCATTATAATTTTCTGCAAGTTTCATACTTATCATATGAAAAAATGTAAATTATTATAACAGGGGATAGCTATATATTAATAAAGATAAAAGTATTAAATATAAATATAAAAGGATACATTATATGCTTTACCAGATTAGGAATGTATATAGTTAGCAATATCTGAAAATGTACAATTGGAATGCTCTTTGCCATGCCCCAAAAGCATGGCGAAGAACAGGGGGAGTGGTGATCCCCAAGGAAAAAGATGCCTCAAACATCGACCAATTCCGACAAATCAATCTCTTGAATGTTGAAGGGAAGATCTTCTATAGCATTGCTGCACAAAGGAAACCTACCTGAAACAGAACAACCTGATTGATATGTCGGTACAGAAAGCTGGTATACCAGGCTTCTCTGGATGCTTAGAGCACACAAGCATGATATGGCATTAAATCTAGTCTGCAAAAAGGGAAGAGATCTATCTGCAAGTCTTATTTCTGGACCTAGCCAATGCTTTTGGATCTGTTGCCCATTCTCTCCTCTGGATAACCTTCGAGTTCTTCCATGTGTCAAAGACCATTACAAACTACTTCCATGACTTGCAATTCTGTATTACAACAACAGAATACACAACATCATGGCAATCACTGGAAGTGGGAATAATGGCAGGTTGCACCATCTCCCCGCTAGCCTTCACGATGGTGATGGTAGTGATCATCCGAGCTTCCAAGTGGGTCATAGGAGGAGAGCGGCTGCAGTCTGGGCAGCAGCTACCTCCCATTCGTGCCTACGTGGATGACATGACCACCCTGACCTCAACCATTGCATGTACCAAGCGCCTGCTGGAAAAGCTTCATCCGAACATAACATGGGCTCGGATGAAGTTGAAACCCAGCAATTCCAGGAGCATATCCATCATCAGAGGAAAAATCGTAGGCAAGCGATTCCACATTGATGATGGTGTCAGAGCTGCCAGTCAAGGGTTTAGAATGGTGGTACAATGCAAGCCTCAAAGACTCAGACCAGTGTGGCCAACTGAGGGAAAAAACGATCAAATGCCTCGCTAGCATAGAGAAGACCTTGCTTCCTGGTAAGCTGAAACTGTGGTATCTGCAGTTTGGATTGCTCCCCCGTCTGATGTGGCCTCTGATGGCCTACGAGGTCCCCATCACCAAAGTCGAGAAGCTGGAGAGGACAGTCAGTTCATACATTAAGAAGTGGCTTGGCCTCCCGCGTTGCCTCAACAATATTGGTTTGTATGGACACAGTGCTCTGGAACTGCCTGTCTCTAGCCTCACAGAAGAATACAAATTCGCCAAAGTGAAGCTGGACATGACCCTGATCGAGTCTCAAGATGATGCGGTACGAGCGGCTGCTCCCAGATTGGCAACAGGGAGGATGTGGTCCCAATCGGAGGCTGTACAGCAAGCAAAATCTGCTCTCAGGCATGGAGACGTTGTCGGACAGGTGCAGCAGGGAAGAGGTGGGATTGGACTCGGGACAAGTCGACCCAAATGGCACAAGGCAACATCCACCCAGAGAAGAAAGCTGGTGGTTGCTGAGGTCCATCAGCAAGAGGAGGCAGAGAGATGTGCAACGGCAGTCTCGCAGTCCAAACAGGGCCAGTGGACTACCTGGGAAAACATGGAGCATTGTAAGCTTACCTAGAGAGATCTGTGGGAGATGGAAGGAAGCCATCTTAGCTTCATCATCAGAGCCACCTACGATGTTCTTCCCACACCCAAGAACCTAAACCAGTGGTTTGGAGAAGATCCATCAAGTTCTCTCTGCCATACCACAGTACCATTAGGGCACATCGTCACTGACTGCAAAACCACTTTCACAAGGCCGCTAAACCTGGAGGCACAATCAGGTCCAGGGACAACTGGCGATTACCTTGGAAGGAAGGAGAACTACTACCAATGCCCTCCCTCCCCGAACGCCTGGTTTCTCGAACACCACCTCCTTTGTAAAGGCAGGACAGCTTCCAGAGAAGCCACTTGCAAGAAAGGAACCGACCCTCCTGGACACTGCCCGGGACTGGAAAATGCAGGCTGATCTAGACCAGAAGCTCATCTGTCCACCAGACATCACAATTAATCTCAGGCCGGATCTGATCTTGTGGTCAACCTCACAGAAGCCCCTGTACATCGTGGAGTTAACTGTGCCTTGGGAGGCTGCATGAAGGCAAATGTCTGAAGTATTCAGACCTAGCAGCTGAGGCAGAACAATGCGGCTGGCGTACTCGGGTGCTCCCTGTGGAGGATGGTTGTAGAGGGTTTGTATCCATGTCAACAACCAGACTCCTGAAGGGAATGGGAGTTCGAGGACAGGCCGTCCAGCAAGCCATCAGATCGCTGTCGGAGGCTGCTGAGCGAAGCAGCAACTGGCTGTGGCTGAAGAGGAAGGACTCCAACTGGGCTGCAAAATGACCAGCAAGAGGAGTAAAACAGAGGGGAGCGCACCTGGGATGCCAGGTGTTGCTGTTGAGTCCACTGGAGGTGTCGTGGGCCTATAAACAAAACACCAAGGAAGGAGGATGATGACCCCAATGAAGTTTTTACCCATACCCCCCTCAAGATAGTAAGAAGGTGCCAATTATAGTAGGGATTGTAATATAAAGTCCTATAAACCCAACCTTGTTTGGAGGTTAGGTATTTAACATGTAAAGGGCTGCAATAAATTGTTGGATTGTGAAGCACCAAATCAGTTTTGCTGTTGCAACTAAGAATTTTATTGCTCCATTTTGGTACAAATGACAATAAAAGACTCTTGGCTCTCTTAGAGTCATAGAGTGATAGAGCAGGGAAACTGGCCCTTCTGCCCAACTTGCCCATGCTGGCCAACATGTTCCATTTACACTATAGTCACACCCAAAGATCTTATAGCGAAGCAAGATAGGCTACTCCTGCTAAATGCAATGCATTTACGGGAGGGGATCCATTTTCCATTTTAGCAACCTTACTAACCCGACCCCCGACTCGCACTGTATCAATGTTGCGGGGCAATACATAAATCTGTCATTCAAACTTCTTGTCAAGAATAAAATTTGATTCTGGTAATTGTCTTTTTTTAATGCTTTTTAAATCATTTCTTTTTAAATGCACATGTTTGAGTCCGACCCGACTGCCTCATAGGGTTGTCTCCATAATTCTGTTGATTCTTGTTAGCTACATGAAAATCCATACACACCAGCACCAATAATGAACTTTCACTAGATTAAATATTAAATCTTGTCTTCACTCTTCACCTTAATCCTTTCCCCCGTCCTCTGGTTCTCAATTCCCTCTACCCTGGGCAAGAGACTCTGTGCATCAACCCAATCTATTCCTCATGATTTTATACACCTTAATGAGATTGCCCCTCATCCTCCTGCACTCTAAGGAATAGTTTCTTAGCCTGCTCAATCTCTCCCTATAGGTCAGACCCCATCCTTGTGCCCCGGGCCCCGCATCCTTCTCTGCTACCCAATCTTTCCGGAGCAAGAAGGACAAGAATCGGAGTCAGGTTCCTATAATCCTGGTTATGAGGACTCCCTTTTGCTTAACCATTTTTTCCTCATGCCTGCTTATTTCAAGTTATACATGGTTGCAATAGTCCCTGCCTCAACTGTCTGTTGGATACATTCACCTTAATCCTTTGTCCTCTGGTTCTCATAAGAGACTCTGTGCATCAACCCAATCTATTCCTCATTTCCTGTCTCTGTACCTTTTCCAGCTTGACAATATCTTTCCTATAATCTGGTTATAGGACTCTCTTAACTTTTTACCTTATTGCTTATCAAGTTGTGGGCATGTTGGATACATTATAATACATTTTCCTGTCCATCATTTTCTTATCTTCATATTTTCATATCAAATCTTCAAGAATAAAATCAGATTTTGATTGTGGAAAAAAGCATCAATATTACTTAACATTTGTCTATTATTAATTCTGGCATTTTTCAATGAATTGTTTACGGCGAGCACTGCAGGCCTATTTTTAGTAAAACCATATCTAGACAATCACTTTTGAAATCATCTGTACTTTTTACTTTTCTTGTATTGGTTCAAATTGAGCTACTGCAAGAAGGCCCAGCTGTGGATGTCTGGAATTGCTATTTATACAGAAGAATTCGTAAGAAAACAAGTGTAATGTTGCCTTCATCCAGGTTTATTCCTTTACAGAAAAAAGGTACTTTGTTAATGATGTCATCTGTATACAGAAAGAATGTCAAAAGGAGTTTGGAAGTCATCAAATCCATATAATGACTGAGTTATTCACTTTCATGGCTGAATTTAATGAGGTTAGTCATTACATTATGTCACATTTACTTTCTGCCTTATTATTTTATGGCTTGGATCCTTGAAGGATAAATAGAGAGTTTAAGAGAGAGTTAGATAGAGCTGGAGGGGCTAGTGGAGTCAAGGGATATAGGGAGAAGGCAGGCACGGGTTATTGATAGGGGACGATCAGCCATGATCACAATGAATAGCAGTGCTGGCTCAAAGGGCTGAATGGCCTCCTCCTGCACCTATTTTCTATGTTTCTATAAAATACCATTTTCTTAGAAATTGTTTTAAGAAAAACTGAAATTAAAAAAGCTGAAAATAGTCCAGTCAAGGTTTTGGCTTTACACATTTAGGGTGAAGTAAGTGTTAGAATATTTCAGCAAATTATTTCAGTGAAAAACTGTTACGAGAAATATTGCAATTACAGGGAACCTTGCTTAATTTACTGACCACATCCATTTATTTAAAAGAATTATGTTTGGGATTATTTCTGCGCAGTTTGTGACTTGGAACATTCATTGCACTATATCCCACTGTATGTGATTTTCATAATGTACATCGTATATATGGGTGTTTCTGTAAATAAGGGTACCAACCTGTGACATGGATGGCCAAATTTGAAAGTTATTAAATTATAACCAAAATACCACATCATTAAAAATGAGCCTACTTTTGAGCTAATTTGTGATCAAAATCAAGCAAAATTTGACCAAAATAAAAAAAAGAGAATCTTTATTTATTTATATGTTTTTAATATATACATAAACGAGAAACAATATAGTGACCTTTCATTAAATTTGACGTTAATTTACTCTAAATTTGCCCAGATCTAAAAGCATCTGTGTAGAGCATACTTTCAACGAGACATGGCATTATTTGGGACCAGATTACTTTTGATTCCCTTCGCTACAATGCAGACATTTTACAACACCATAGCAACAAGCAATGAAAGTTTAACGGAATTTAAACAATTCTACTGAAAACAAATAGCAGCATTTACGAGAAAAGAACGAAAAAGTGCAAAAAGATATTTACTAACCAATGATTCCAAGCAAAACAAAAAGCGTGAACAGTGTTATTCAGAGCAGAGTGCCCACAACATGACCACTGGGACACTGTCTCTTATACTTATTTCTAAGCTCCCTTACCAAATGTCGGCACGTAACCCACCGCAAGGCCCATAGTCCAGGTCGGGGTCATTACAACCGCATTTGAATTTTTTTAAAATTGCGCGAGTGCAAAAATAAGTTATCGCATTGAGGGAGATGACGTCAAAAATCGGGAGGGACTTCAGAATGAGACATCGCTAAATATGTGATAGATTTTTATTTCATGATTTTAAGTTCTATTCATTATTAAGTATTATTAAGCTTAAACACAAAATATAAACAATAAATATAAAAACGGTTACTCTGCTTTTAATTCATACATTTCACACGTGACCAATTGGACACTGCTGCTCACATTGTGCTGCAAAAACCTGGGGCATCAGAAAACCATCTAATCAGGTGATAAATGATAAAAATCATAACCATAATCAGAATTTGGCTTGTATAGAGTCATTTAATTGCAAAATAAATGTAATCTTTCTGGTATAAATTAGCCGAAGGATTTGATGAAATCCTGCATAAACAAAATGTCACAAAAAAAGACAAGAAAGAACAGGGACATATCTGCTATTTTTCTTTGTAAAATCAGATTTATTTATTTTTGCTATAACCATGATCTATACAATTTAAACTACAGGATATGAAGCAATGGGAATATTACATAAAAAAACAGGCAAATAACCTGGAAATTTCACAACTGTGCTGTATTTACAGAAACACCCATACGTATAATACAGTTGAGAGCTATTTCAGCCACTAAAAATATTTATTAACCAAAAGAAAAGTAACATAGAAATATGGAAACATAGAAAATAGGTGCAGGAGTAGGCCTTTCGGCCCATTGAAGGCTGCATGTGGCAGGGCAGAAGGCTAAGACTTCCTTGACACATCTGGATGGAAGTTGGGAAAATCAACCTCTATTCCTTTAATATAATAAGTGCATGAATAGTCCTCCATTTTACTGCCAGGTTTCCTTGAGTCAATAGATTCCCAGAGAATAGTTGTTACATTTAAATTGTGATTCAAATGCCACAAATAATCAAACCGGATTTTAATGTTTAACTTCTCTAAAGCTGACAAACACACTGCAATTAGAAACTAGTTTGCATTTTAGCAACAGGATAAACTGGATGACAGTCAGATGGCACTGTGAATGCACCTGACAGCCAGAGGAGATAGGGAGTGAGAAATTGGGGTTGTGAGTTTGTGAGAAATTGGCCATTACAAGAGGTTAGGAATAGTGTTTGGGGTTTGAGATCTAAGAGGTATTATTGTGGAATGAAGGATGGTCAGACACTGGGTTGGAGGAGAGGTAGAGGTCTGTGATGAGGGCACTGGTGGGGGTGGGGGTGGAGCTTCCATTGAAGGCTGCATGAGGCAGGTTCATTGGCTAAGACTTCCTTAACACATCTGGATGGAAGTTGGGATAGGCAACCTCTATGGATAATAAGGGCATGAATAGTCCTCCATGGTACTGCCAGTTCAGAGTCAATAGGTGGGAGAATAAGTTGTTACATTTAAAAAGACTTCCAGTTGTATTCGGCACGGACTTTAATGTTTAGGGCTCTAAATGGCAAACACACTGCAATTAGAAACCGTTTGCTGTTGACAATGATAAGTGGTAATTCCTAAAATTAAATTTCTATCAAACTCCATGTAATTCCTTATTTAGTAGAAAATATGATATTTATTCTAGCTGCTCTCTGGATGGACAAATCAGTATCTAAATGAATTAAATGATTTTGTAATCTGTTTTTTCTATCTGATTATGAAAATCCTTATCAGGCATGTGAATGTCATATTAGTACTGACCTGCATATCTTCCGAGGATGTAATTTGTCAAAAACAGTGAAAATATACTGAAAGTAGGAAGCACTAATACTATCAAGAAATGAAATACACAAAATTGTGAAGTAACTCAGCAGGTCAGGCAGCATCCGTGGAGAACATGGATAGGTGAGGTTTTGGGTCACGACCCTTCTTCAGACTGAAAAATTGAAGAAGGGTCCTGACCCAAAATATCACCTACTCATGTTCTCCAAGGACGCTGCATGACCTGCTGAGTTACTCCAGCATTTTGTCTCTTTCCTTGGTAAACCAGTATCTACAGTTCTTGTTTCTGCATAAGAAATGAAATTGTGCTTCCTTCTTTAGTGTATTTTTTTAATGCCGGAGTGTAACCAATTATTTTTGAGCACTGGTAATTTTAAGATTATTGTATCTTTTATTGTGATGATAATCAGGATTGAATTATTTGTCAGTATTATTGGTACTAATTTCGCTTGTATACCAAACATCTTTTATGTAGACTGTACAAGAAGTACTTTCTGCTCCAGTCCCAGAAGGCTGTCTGAACTATATCAATTACCAAAAGCAAATACAAATTGCTGTAAATCAAACACACGAGGCAATGAATGATGCAATGGAAAACTACAACTGCCAATGTGAATCAACTCAATCACTGAATATTCAACTGATCGAAAGGTAAGTTCCATATGCAAGTTGTGATCTTTAGAATTTGAGCAAAGTCATTCAACCTACATAATGCATCATTTCACTTCGAATCAGATGGCTCTGCTGGATTTTCTTACTTGTTATTGAGCTGACCTGCAGCTGCAAACCAGGCACAGGATGTGGAATCTTTATGGGAGGTTTAACAAAGTCATTGCAGTTCTAGCAGATGTACGTTTTACAATGTATCTTGCATTTTACTGTAAGGCACTTGTAAACCAAATGTGTTTTCACAATATTAAATTGAATAAAGGGGATGGATTCCAAACAATCATTTGGAAAATTTGGTATGAATGTAAAATGCCAACAATTTGAGTATCATGCTTGACTGCTGCCCCTACTTACTGGAGAGGACTTGCTCTCAGAGTTTCACTGATGCCATTCTGAAATAAATTACTTAGAAATGTAGCGGGACAGCTCTGACCAACTCCTTTAAAGTTTTTATGCTGTTAATGCTTAATATTTTCTTTGTTTGCTTATCAAGTTTGCAACAATTATACTTTTTTTTGGGGGGCAGAACAGTGCGGCCGGCAGCTGGTAGTTTCCTATACCTTAAATTGTGTAGGGAGTGGATGAGAAAATGGGATAGCAGAAACCTTGAGTGGACGGGTGATTGATGGGTGACATGGACTCAGTGGCCCGAACTGTCTGTTTCCATGCTGTATCTCTAAACTAAGCTAAACATATTAAAAGAAGACCCATAATGGTGGTGGTGGGCTTGAGTTGATAAACAAGCCGAGAACCTGATTCATGTGCAGTTTATCATGGTGCAGCATAATTGAAAATCTTTTTTTTGAAGCACATTAACGTGTGTCTGATACAGCACTAACATTCAATCCTAAAGGTACAACGCATTCAGAAAGTATTCATATCCCTTAAACTTGTTCCACATTTTGTTACGTTACAGCCTTATTTTAAAATGGATTAAATTCTTTTTTTTTTCATCAATATACACACAATACCCCAGAATGAAGAAGCGAAAACATGTGTTTAGAATTTTTTGCAAAGTATTTTGAGTATAGAAGCTGGGATGTAATGTTAAAATTGTAAAAGGCATTGGTGAGACCAAATCTGGAGTATGGTGTACAATTTTGGTTGCCCAATTATAGGAAGGATGTCAACAAAATAGAGAGAGTACAGAGGAGATTTACTAGAATGTTGCCTGGGTTTCAACAACTAAGTTACAGAGATAGGTTGAATAAGTTAGGTCTTTATTCTCTGGAGCGCAGAAGGTTAAGGGGGGGGACTTCATAGAGGTCTTTAAAATGATGAGAGGGATAGACAGAGTTGATGTGGACAAGCTTTTCCCTTTGAGAATAGGGAAGATTCAAACAAGAGGACATGACTTGAGAATTAAGGGACAGAAGTTTAGGGGTAATATGAGGGGGAACTTCTTTACTCAGAGAGTGGTAGCGGTGTGGAATGAGCTTCCAGTGGAAGTGGTGGAGGCAGGTTCATTGGTATAATTTAAAAATAAATTGGATAGGCATATCGATGAGAAGGGAATGGAGGGTTATGGTATGAGTGCAGGCAGGTGGGACTAAGGGAAAAAAAGTTGTTCGGCACAGACTTGTAGGGCCGAGATGGCCTGTTTCCGTGCTGTAATTGTTATATGGTTATATGGTTATTTATAAAGACATAACTGAAATATCACATTTACACAAGTATTCAGTCCCTTCAGTTCATCCCGGTAGGCGGCGCGGCTCTGGCCAGCAGCGGCCTCTGCAGTCTGTCCGCGTTTTTATTATTTTCTGTCTGTGTTTTAATGTAGTTTTTGTTATTTTTTTGTTGGGGTGTGTGTGTGGGGAGGGGGGGGGGAAACTTTTTAAATCTCTCCCTGCACTGGAGACCCGACCTTTTTCTCGTCGGGTTCCGTTGTCGTTGAGGCCGCAACGAGGAGCGGCCTCCAACAGGAAGAAGCCGGGGACTCTGGTGCTACTCACCGTTGCCGTCGCGGAGCTGGCCGAGACCGGAGCGGTTGGAGCGGTGGAGGAACGCTGCTGCTGCTGCTGCTGCTGCTGCCGATGCCGCTGCTGAGTCGGGGGCTGCTGCTGCGGGTCTGCGGACAGCGGCGCCGGGAGCCCGCGGATCCCTGGAGAGAGACCGCTTTTCGGGGCTCCTGCAACGGAGAATTCTCCCGCCCGTGTTGCGGGGTCGAAGAGCTCCTGGAGCGGGGCCTCACTACACCGCCCCGCGCGGCTGGAATGGCCGCGGGTACTTGCGAGCGCACACCGGGGGCTCCAACACCAAGACCCGGTGTGCGACCTCGCACCACCCGGCGTGGCTTCAATGGCCGCGGGACAATCGCCATCGCCAGCCGGGGGCTTTGACTTTGACTCTGACATCGGGGGGGGGGAGAGTGCAGTGGAGAGATAAGTTTTTTTTGGCCTTCCATCACAGCTATGTGATGGATGTTTATGTAAAATTGTAATTATGTTGTGTCTGGGTCTATTTGTGTGTAATGTATGGCTGCAGAAACGGCATTTCGTTTGGACCTCTAGGGGTCCAAATGACAATTAAATTGACTCTTGACTCTTGACTCTTGATCCCATTTCCATTGATTATCCTTGAGATGTTTCTACAACTTGATTGGAGTCTACCAGTGGTAAATTAACTTGATTGGACATGATTTGGAAAGGCACACACCTGTCTATATAAGGTCCCACATTTTGCATGTCAGTGCAAAAACTAAGCCATGAAGACGAAGGATTTGTCCGTAGACCTCCAAGACAGGATTGTGTCGAGACATGGGGTATAAAACAATTTCTGCAGCCTTGCCGGTCCCGAAGAGCACAGTGGCCTCCATCATTCTTAAATGGAAGAACTTTGTAACCACCAGGACTCTTCATGGAGCTGGTCACCCTGCCAGACTGAGCAATCGGGGAGAAGGTGACCAAGAACCCGATGGTCACTCTGACAGAGCTCCAGAGTTCCTCTGTGGAGATGGGAAAACCTTCCAGAAGGACAACTATATCTGCAGCAATCAGGCCTTTATGGTAGAGTGGCCAGACGGAAGCCACTCCTCTGTAAAAGGAACATGACTGCCCACTTGGAGTTTGCCAACAACTTTCTCTGGTCTGATGAAAGCAAGATTGGCCTGAATGCCAAGCGTCAATGCCTGAATGCCAAGCATCACATCTGGAGTAAACCGGGCACTGCTCATAGCCTGGCCAATACTATACCTACAGTGAAGTATGGTGTTGGCAGCATCATGCTATGAGGATGCTTTTCAGCAGCAGAAACTGGGAGACCAGTCAGGATTGAGGGAAAGATGAACGGAGCAAAGTACAGAGAGATCCTTGATGAAAACCTGCTCCAGAGCGTTCTGGACCTCAGACTGGGGTGGAGGTTCACCTTCCAAAAGGACAATGACCCTGATGCACACAGCCAAGACAACACAGGAGTGGCTGTGTGACAAGTTTGTGAATGTCCTTGAGTGGCCCATCCAGAGCTTAGACTTGAACCCGATCAGTGCATCGACACTCCCCATTCAACCTGACAGAGCTTGAGAGGATCTGCAGAGAAGAATGGGAGAAATTACCCAAATACAGGTTTGCCAAGCTTGTAGTGTCATACCCAAGAAGACTTCAGGCTGTAATCATGCCAAAGGTGCCTCAACAAAGTATTGAGTACAGGGTCTGAATACTTATGTAAATGTGCTATTTCAGTTTTTTCTTTTTAATTACCTTGCAAAAATTTCTAAATACCTGTTTTTGCTTTTTTATTATAGGGTATTGTGTGTAGATTGATGATTTAAAAAAAAAAGAATTTAATCCATTTTTGAATAAGGCTGTAATGTAACAAAATGTGGAAAAAGTGAAGGCGTCTGAGTACTTTTTGAATGCACTGTATAAAAATGCATATTAACATGATAACAACATCAATCAATCTCATTACCTCCAAAATATGATTGGATACCTCCCATATTGGCTGTGCTCAGATGGGCAAAGTGTTTCCTCTTTGATATGTGCACCAATTGAAATCATTCCACATGTAAAACCTTTGCTCAACACTGCAGGGGGACATTCAGTAATGTTTTTCCAAAGCTTACTCATTGTTGGTATCTTACAGAGTTTTAGGGTAATCTTGCTATGCTATGCAGCGACACAGCTTAAAAATCGGCTGCACTAATTACTACCACACCTTGTTGTAGTACACTCTGACGCCCTCTACTTCTTCCAAGACCTGACCACCATTGTGGTTTCTACTGATCTCCACTGTAAAGTTGGTGCATGGGCAATCCTTGCATTGGTATTCCCATTTCAATTTCTTGAAGTCTTGCAACTGGTTCACAATGATTGTACTGGACATGGCATGCATGGGGCATAGCAAAAGGATTTGAGTATAGAAGCAGGGAGGTTCTACTGCAGTTGTACAGGGTCTTGGTGAGACCACACCTGGAGTATTGCGTACAGTTTTGGTCTCCTAATCTGAGGAAAGACATTCTTGCCATACAGGGAGTACTGGGAAGGTTCACCAGACTGATTCCTGGGATGTCAGGACTTTCATATGAAGAAAGACTGGATAGACTTGGTTTGTACTCGCTAGAATTTAGAAGATTGAGGGGGGATCTTATAGAAACTTACAAAATTCTTAAGGGGTTGGACAGGCTAGATGCAGGTAGATTGTTCCCGATGTTGGGGAAGTCCAGAACAAGGGGCCACAGTTTAAGGATAAGGGGGAAATCTTTTAGGACCGAGGTGAGGAAAACATTTTTCACACAGAGTGGTGAATCTCTGGAATTCTCTGCCACAGAAGGTAGTTGAGGCCAGTTCATTGGCTATATTTAAGAGGGACTTAGATGTGGCCCTTGTGG
This sequence comes from Leucoraja erinaceus, assembly GCF_028641065.1. NCBI lineage: Eukaryota > Metazoa > Chordata > Chondrichthyes > Rajiformes > Rajidae > Leucoraja > Leucoraja erinaceus. The sequence goes on along the minus strand of NC_073378.1, from coordinate 61,201,157 downwards.
CTAAAGGGATCGGGGGGTATGGGGAGAAGGCAGGTACAGGATACTGAGTTGGATAATCAGCCATGATCATATTGAATGGCGGTGTAGGCTCGAAGGGCCGAATGGCCTACTCCTGCACTTAATTTCTATGTTTCTATGTTTGGCAATGCAAGGACCTACAACGAATTAGGAACTGATGAAGTTAGTATCAGTTAAATATGTCAAGATGTTGGTGAGTTTAACAGTCGATAAAATACTTGATTATCCACACCCTGGAGTTTTAAATTGGGCGTCTTCAGACAACGTGGATGCTTTGGTTGTCATCTTTCAAATATCCAGAGATTTTGCATTGTTTTGGTTTGTGTTTATTATTTTCACATGTGCATGTGGGTGACTGTTCTGGCCTCCTGTCAGATCCCCAAGATATGCCAGTTTGTTAATTGGCTGCTCTAAATTATCCTTTGTTAAGTACATGATAAAACAAAACTGGGTGGGAGTGGGAATAGATTCTGGCATTGTAGGAAACCAAGAAGGAATTGGGGTGATTTGATCTGGCATGGATATGATGGTCGAAATTGCCTCATTCTATATCTTAATTAATATATAAGAAAATTTGTTGCTAAACAGAAAGTAAAATGTGGGAATAAATAGATCTATGTCAGGTTGTCAGGGTAAAACAAAAGTCCATGCTTGAGCCGCAGGTAGTAACATTCTGCATAAACAATTGGGCTAATGGGACAAATATACAAATAGAATGCAAAAATAAATCTAGCCAAATCATGAGATGCTGAAATAACTAGTTAGATAAAGACTGAAATTAAAAGAGAGCTACCCGAAGTATTAGCCTAATATTGAGTTGGAAGGATGCAAAGTTGTTCCTCAGTCAAACAATGCAGGTGGCTACAGACAGAAAGATCAAAGGATGTCGTGAGAATTATCCATTTTTCAGTGGAGGAGATGTTGGATGTCATAAAATCTCTGGGGCACGATCAGGTATATCTAAGGACCTTGAGGGAAGCTAGAGAAGAAATTGCAGGAACTCTGGCTGAGATATATGAATCATCATTAGGCATGGGAAGACTGGAAAGTGGCTGTTATGCTTTTATTTAAGAAGGGTTGCAAAGAAAAACTATAGACCAGTGTTCAGTTTTAGTTTATTGTCACCTGTACCAAGATACAGTGAAAAGCTTTTCTTGCATGCTGACCAGACAAGGGAAAGACAATAGATGACTACAATTGAGCCATTCACAATGAGCCTAACATCTGTAGTAGGTAAGTTTCTGGAGAGGATTCTGAGTGACGTGCACTGATAAATGTACATTTGGAAGAATAGGGGTTGATATTGGGCCCATTGGGTGACACCCCTGATGGCTGTCTCGCCAACAGTCTGTCTTGTCCTTTTCCTTCTTTGTTGTTTTTTAATATTTGTTAAATGTATGTTTTAATGTTCTTTAGCTTGATTTATGTGTGTGGTGGGGTTGGGGGAAAACTTTTTTTTAATCTGTTACATTGAAGGAGATGTGATTTTTCGCCGTATCGTATCTCTGTCCACACTGCGGCCTAACATCGTGGAGTTGGTGGCCTCTGCTGGGGACTGACTTTATTCCCTTCCCTCACAGTGAGGAATGTGGAATCTGCAGTGATGGGTGTTTATGTTAACTTTTATGTAGTTGTGTGTCTTGTTGCTTTTTTTTTTAAAGTAAGGCTGTATGGTACATCGAATATCACTATACCTTGATTGGTACAGGTGACAATAAAATACCTTAAAACCTTTGTGAATCTTTGATTAGGGATAGTCAGCATGGTGTTATTGTGGGATATTGTATCCCATAACTTTGATAGATTTTATGAGGAAGCAACCAAGAAGGTTGGCTAGGGCAGGGTCATAGACATTGTCTGTATCGACTTCAGCAAATTAGTTCAATTCAGATAGGTCTGAAGAAGGGTTTCGGCCAGAAACGTTGCCGATTTCCTTCGCTCCATAGATGCTGCCGCACCCGCTGAGTTTCTCCAGCATTTTTGACTACCTTCGATTTTCCAGCATCTACAATTCCTTCTTGAACATCACTTCAGATAAGTGCGAAATGTTGCATTTTGGGAAGTCAAACAAGGGCACGAACTTCACAGTGAATAGTAGGGCCTTGTAAATGTACACAGTTCCCTGAAGGTGGCATCACGGGTAGATAGGGTGGTGAAGAGTTCAGAAGAACTCTTGAGAAGTGTTCAAAAGTTTGGAAGATTCTGTGGGGGATGTCCCAGTAGTTATGGATTTAACGATGTCAGTCTGCCAATACAACGTGGTGAACTTATGGCAAGAAAGGTATAGTAGAATTGTGAGCATTGCACAGAATCCAGAGGAGATGATTTCAAAGATATTGCAAGAAAAAGGATAGTGCCGGTGTCTGCAGGAAAGTTCATTGTGGAAATAATTGTGATTGAGTATTGTACTAAATCCAATGTATCATTGTAGCTTTCATATTAGTTGGTTTGTATTAGTGGAAAAAAATAAATTTAATATTAACAGTTGATGTTTAGAAAATATTTGGTACAATATAGATACACTTGTAGATATAAAGAAAGTTATATTAATGTAAAAACTGCCAAGCTATGAGATTGCTTGTGTATGAATTCTATCTGAAGGAATGAACTGGTGGTATTACCATTATCCACAGAGGCTAGACTGTTGAGAAATCATGGAGACTGAGTAAATTTATGTTTGAATTTTATAACTATTTTCTTTCTTTCTATTATTGTGTATATAGGAAGTTAACTGAGAATAATGTTCTGTATGTGGATAGTTAATGGTTTGCATGAGTTTACTGTGTTGAAGATGACACCTTGAAAGAGTTTTCTGTACCTTTTTTGGGACTGACGTTAGACTGGTATGATTTTTTTGATTTTTTTATTCATGCATTGTTGTCCCAGACATTGCACTTAGTTGAAAATGATTGCCTTCAATAAGGATGTTTTGTTCGGCACTTTTATTTTCCTCATTAGAGACTAAATGTTTTAATGATGTTGAGCTGAAAGTACCATTTGTGGCATTCTCCTGGAAAAGTGTACGTCTGCTGTCAGTGAATTTAATTGCATGATACTGATAATTTGATGTCACCATTCCCCTACCTGTATATATTCTCTTCTGATTCCTTTGTATGTTATTTATTTTCCTAGTTTTGAAGCCCTGTGCCAGATTGATTTTTTTGGTAACCATCTAAAATTAATGAAAGAAAATCTCTATCAATTGAAGTTTCAAAATCTCTATTCAGGTAAAGTTTCTTTATCTTTCTCAACATTTGAATTTCTATTAAAGTACTTGTGCTATGACATCAGGATACGCATTCATCCAAAAAAACCAAGCCCAATGCCGAAGTAGCATCTAAACTACCTACACATACATACAAACAAACGTCATATTTAGTAAAAAAAACTATGTACATGTTAATAAACACACAAGCTAAATACCATTTTAGAAACAAAACTGCCTTTACACAGTTAAAAACTATCGGACCACAAAAACTAGGTGCTTAGATGCCAAGATATATTTGGGGTTATCAAGTGGGCACCTCCCTTCACTGTGTTTTTGAGTTAGATCCACAATACCTCTGGAAGGCTCAAAGTTAGTTCTAGCGTCCCAGAACCACCACCCTCAATACATGGTCTCCCCACCTTTGCTATCAGCATGCACTACTAAACAACTAACCCTCCATCAACCAATCGTAGTGCCACTAATATTAACCTCACATGTAAGACCAGAAGGAATACACTCACTATGCATTGTGCATTTCCTTTCTGCCCCCAAATGGTACAGTTTCTTCTTCACTAAATCCACCTATTACCTTGCTCTGCTGCATCTGACATCTCCTTTACAGCCTGACACAAATTGCCTGCGAATTCTTCGCTATGAAATAGCGACATGGTTGATCATGCTCTGAAACTTCTGCACCCCACCACTACTGGGCGCACACTTGCTTTCCATCTCACTACTCAATTTTGCTGCCAAATCTACATATTTAGGCTTTTTCCTTTCATAAGCCTCATCCACTGAGTTCTCCCAACACACTGTCAGTTCTATAAAATACATTATCCGCTGACTAACTGAACAAACTCGTACTAATTATTTCCTGCGGTACAACCAGCTTATCTCCCAAGTCTACCTGCATTTCCTAATCATTTTATCTTGCACTGAATTATCATGTCGATTCACACAAATTCTACTAATAATGTTAATATTGTAATCATGATCAAATTTTACAGTTATTATTTAGAGTCATAGAGTAAAACAGCAGGGGAACAGGCCCTTCGACATAACTTGCTCAGGGTAACCAACGTCCCACCTGTCTGTGTTTAGCCTATATTCCTCTAAATTTATTCTACAGATGTACCCATCTAAATGTGTCTTAAACTGTGATTGTACCAGCCTTAATAAGCTCCTCTTGCAGCCTGTTCCGTATACCTACAATCCTTTGTGTAAAAAGAAGTTGCTCCTCCGATTCCTATTAAATCTTTCCTCCCCACTTTAAACCTATGTCCGCTGGGTCTCGACGCTCCTCCCAATTTCCTGAGACTAGATCAAGCACTGCCCTCTCCCATTTAGGGCCCTCAACATATTGCCTGAGGAAACTTTCCAGAACACACCTGACAAAATCTGCCCCGTCTACACCTTTTACATTGACATTCCCAGTCAATATTGGTAAAGTTAAAATCCACTACTACGACAACATTATTACTCAATTCTTCCCTTCCCTCCCGTACCACCACCTCCCCAGGCACTTTCCGTTGCAACCGCAAGAAATGCAACACCTGTCCCTTCACCTCCCCCTCGACTGCTTGGGTCCTTGAATGGAGTCGTTCCAGGTGCGACAAAGGTTCACCTGTATCTCCTCCAACCTCATCTACTGCATCCGCTGCTCTAGATGTCAGCTGATTTACATCGGGGAGACTAAGCGGAGGTTGGGCGATCGTTTCGCCGAACACCTCCGCTCAGTCCGCAAGAACCTACCTGAACTCCCGGTGGCTCAGCACTTCAACTCCCCCTCCCATTCCCAATCTGACCTCTCTGTCCTGGGTCTCCTCCATTGCCAGAGTGAGCAACACTGGAAATTGGAGGAACAGCACCTCATATTCCACCTGGGGACCTTGCGTCCTGATGGCATGAACATTGAATTCTCCCCATTTTGCTAGCCCTTGCTGTCTCCCCCCCTTCCTTAACCCTCGAGCTGTCTCCTCCCATCTCCCCGCCCCCCCCCGCCCTCGGGCTCCTCCTCCTCCCTTTTTCTTTCCTTCTCTCCCCCCCACCCCCCATCAGTCTGAAGAAGGGTTTCGGCCCGAAACGTCGCCTATTTCCTTCGCTCTATAGATGCTGCTGCACCCGCTGAGTTTCTCCAGCATTTTGGTGTACCTTCGATCTTCCAGCATCTGCAGTTCCTTCTTGAAAACCTTATTACTCCTGCAGCTTCCTGGCATGTTTGCTCTTCTAACTCCCATTGACTATTTGGGAGCCTGTTGTATACCCCCAACAAGTTGATCATCCTTTTCTTATTTCTCAGATCCACCCATACAGCCATGCTGGATGAACCATCGGTGATGTCATCTCTGACATCCTCCTTAATCAATAATGTAACACCTCCTCCTCTTTTACCACCAAATCTGTCTCTCCTGAAGCACCTTTAACCTGGAACTGAGCTGCCAGTCATGTCTTAACCAAGTTTCTGTAATTACCATAACATCCCAGTCACATGTATCTATCCATGCCCTGATTTAAACTGTCTTACCTGTCAGGCCTCTGGCATTAAAATAAGTGCAATTCGAATCAACAGTCCTTCCTTGCTCCCTGATCTTTTCCTGCCTATTCTTTGCACTGAACTTTCTTTCATCATTGTCGATATCGCTTCCAGCTTTTCACTTGCCTTGGTCCTGCAACGGATCCCATCCCCTGCCAATCTAGTTTAAACCCACCTGTGTAACATTGGGAAACCAGAAGAGTTTGAAAGCGAAATTCGAATAAGACAATTCTTTGCCATTTGTGACGTTATTTATTCTGGTGTTTTTCATTGAATTGTTTCTGGAAATCATTACGTATGTTTTTAATAATGTAACCAAAGAAATATTCCACAGTTGGGCAATAATTACTTTTATAGCCACATTGCACAAAGATGAACATCTGCTACTTTAGTTACCAGTGCATATGTTGAATTATTATTGAAGCACAATTAATGATACTCAGTAGAATCTTAGATTTATCTTGTTTTTTTTTTTACAGAAAAATTGTACTTAATTAATGATATAGCGTGTGCAATGGAGACCTGCAAAGGGAATATTACAGGAAATATATTCCATGCAGTGACAGAACTGCTTAATTTTACGACTGACATCAAAGCGGTTAGTCACTACTTTACAGTTCCAACATACGTTTGATCTTAGTTGTTTATATATTTAAGCATAACATTAAAACAAATTTGTAATTTGGCAAGATGAAACTCATTTATTCAGGATTTTACCTTTATTCTTCTATCTGAATTGGAAGCTTAGATATATCAGCTAATTAACTAATTACTTAGAAGTTGCAATTAGTTAAACATTGCCATTAATTTGAATTTTATTTGACTTATTTCAGCATCTAATAGTTGGACCAAAATAAAAATGAATGGAGCTCAGAGAAGCTATTGTTTGTAACATAAACATTCTCTGCATTGGTTGGGGCATTGGTTATGGGAATCAGGAAGTCATAAAGCAGCTTTATAGGACGTTGGCTAGGCTGCATTTGGAGTATTGAGTACATTTCTGATTGCCTTATTATAGGGACGATGTGGAGACTTTGGAGATGGTGCAGAAGAGATTTACCATAATGACACATGGATTAAAGGGTATTCACTGTTCGGAGAGATTGGACAGTCTTGGATTGTTTTCTCTGGAATGCTAGAGGTTGATGGGATACCTGACAGTATATGAAAAAAGGCATGGATTGGATAGACAGACAGAACCATTTACCAGGGTTGAAATGTCAAAGACCCAAAGGCATAGATTTAAGGTGTAAGTGACAACATTTAATGGAGGTTTGCATTGCAGGTTTTCTATACAGAAGTGGTGGGTGCCTGGAACCCACTGCCAGGGGTGATGGTAGAGGCAGATACCGTAGCGGCATTTAAGAGGCTTTTAGATAGGCACATGGATATTCAGGGAATGGAGGGGTATGGATCATTCACAGGCAGATGAGTTTAGGTTATCAAGGCATCAAGTTTGGCTCAGACATTGTGGGCTGAAGGTCCTATTCCTGTGCTGTACTGTTCTTTGTTCGAAGTGCCCAATTCCATTATGCATTTTTCTTTATTTTACTTTAGCATTTGGCCAAATTGGGTGGCAGTTAGGTTAGAAAATGAGTGGCAGAAAGATCACAGAGTAAGATGCGAGATTACCAGGAGGAGAAAGAGTGAGAAAGTATGACAAGATGGTAGCAGAGTCTGGTGTTTGGGAGCAAAGAGGTGTCAATGTGGAATGAAGGGAGGCCAGATATTGGACTGGAGGAGGGGTGGAGCTTTAGCTACAGTGGGAGAAGAGGAAGCCACAGTTGACAAGGTGGAAAGTGAATACTTCCATGAATGTGGATGTGGGGATGGAACAAGGAGTGCTTTCCTCTGACGGATTAAAATTATACTTGACTCGGTCTAATTCCTGACGCATATTTAATTTATTCAACTTCTCAGAAAGTATTTTCTTCTGCCTTCTGTATCAAATTAGTGTTATCTTCTCTGCCTGATGAGAGATTCACTTCTCTGCCTTTAGTTCCAATGCTGAAATTTGCCTGGGTTTTGTTGTAGCATACTAAATTGGCCTTTCATGAATGGGGTAACATTTATCAAAATAGAAATGTATTTTCTTAAGTAATGTGACAAAGAAAGTTTACATAAATATAATTATTCCTAATAGTTATATTCAAAGCAGAATCTGTATAATCACCTATTTTATGAGAAATTTAAATTAATCTTCCTTGTGTTTGCTTCCTGTTCGGTTGATTAGATTGATATTTTTTTCCATTCATTCGGCATAAGATGTAATTATAGTACTAATGTGCTGCTTTTGCGAGGTTGTAGATTGTCAAAAACAGTGAAGATAGGTAAATATAAATAGAAAGAACTATTGCTATCACGAATTAAACTTATTTTTTCTGTCCTTAGAGTTTCTCTTTTAATTTCTGTAATATATCTAAAGCTTCTTTTTAACACATGGTTTTATGGTTGCTGTGCACTGATTGCTATGATAATCGATCGATATTTTTGTTAATAATTTCAGTACTAATTTTGCTGGATTATGTGAACTTTCACTGTTTAGATTATCGATGAAGTTTCCACCCCAACACAGAATGACTGTGAGAGCTATTTTAATTATTACAAGCAAGTGGAAATTGCCTCTAATCAGACAAAGCAAAGAATAGAGAATGCACTGATGAACCAAAACTGCCAATGTGACGTAACTCCATCACTGACCAAACAGCTGTATGAAAGGTAACTTCTGCATCTAGTTCTCTTCTCTAGAATATGTACAAGGTTGTTTAATCTATATTAAGTATCACTTGTGGCACCATTTTGTGGCCGAGCCACTTTGGGCTTGAACCTTTATTTGTGTAGCTCGAGATCTCGCGCCATCTGGCATGAACTGCGCCGACCAATCAACGCCAATCTTGGGTAGTCAGGTGATGGGGTTCAGCAGACGACAGAGATAGACTTCACTTGACAGCCATTGCTTTTGCACTAATATTAAATAAGTGTTCATATCACACGTGAACCACTTCAGTGGTGACCCCAACGATCCAAAACAGCCAGTTTTGGATTTCATCATGCTTGAAGGAGACAACCCAGATCAACAAAACACAGTTGCACTCAAAATGCCCACCTTCTGGACATCACAGCCCCAAGTGTGGTTTGAACAAGCTGAAGCCCAATTCCACATCCGCCAGATAACTGCCAACGTGTACTACTACGTGGTCAATGCGCTGGACCAGGAAACCGCCAGGCACCTCATTGATTACCTTCGCGAGGCACCAGCCGACAACAAGTACGAAGAGATCAAGACGCTCCTCAAGGACACATTCGGTCTCAGCTGTAGCAACAGGGCGGCAAAACTCCTGCAGATGGTTGGCCTAGGAGACTGCAAACCATCCATGCTAATCAACAAAATGCTGCCCTGCTGGATGGACACAATACTTGCCTCCTTTTCAAATAGATCTTCCTCGAGTAGATGCCTGAGGACATCTGCCTGCTCCTCGGGGTTGACGATGTCACCAGCCCCTGATGGCTGGCAGCCCATGCGGATGTGCTGTGCAGGCCAAACATCAGGGTGGAGCCACCATCAATCGGATGGTGGCTGTGCCTTGGCAGGTCATATGTGCGCTCCCAGCCTCCATGGAAGAAGAAGCATTGACGTGCGCCACGAACTGCACCAGCGAGGACAAGTGGTGCCACTAACACCAAAGGCGGGGCTCTGAGGCCTGCCAATGCCATCCGTCCTGCACGCATCTGGGAAACGCCTCGGCCGGCCATTGGTAGTGGCAACTGCGGCCAGCCAAAAACATCGCCTCCTCTACACCTGGGATCGTCATTCGGGGGCGGCGTTTTCTTGTTGACACGGGAGCAGAGGTCAGTGTTTTGCCTTCCTCTGGCACCGACACTTGTTCCGGAAAGAAGGGGCCTCCCCTGACCGCCAGCAACAGCAGCAACATCACAACATATGGGGTCCACACGATTCTGCTCAACTTCAACTCCTGTCCCTTCAAGTGGGCCTTTACCATCACTGAGATTCTCACCACACACCACTGCAAAAGCCTTACGAGTACTACAAAATGATGGCACGGCTTTCGTCATCAAGATGAGTGGCAGACAGGAGTCTGGCTCCGTGGACACTTGGACATTGACCAACCAGTGCAGGTGGCACAACCCTGCCACAGAGGGTGTCCACCATCACAACCAAACCCGCCCTCAACTCAACCAGCTGCAATCCCGAACACAGGAGACGCGTATACAAGATCAGGTCACCTCACTCAACAGCCTAACCACCTCCAATACTACGGTTCTCTTGGGGGGGGTCATTTGACGCTATCTTGTGGCCGAGCCACTTTGGTCTCGAACCTTTGATTGTCGAGCTCGAGATCTCGTGTGAGCTGGCGTAATCTGGGCCGACTAATCAACGCTGATCTGGGTGGACAGATGATGGAGTGCAGCAGACGACAGAGCTAGACTTCACTTGGCAGCCATCGCTTTTGTACTAATATTAAATAAGTATTCATACGACACGCGGACCTCGTGAACACGATGAGAGACAGATGACTGGCCATGACTCTTAATACACAGGCAACCTACAATTGCAAACCAGACGCAATATAAGGAATTTTTATGTGAAGTTTATGGAAACCACTGCAGTTCTAGTAACTGCAGTTGGCATAGCATCTCCAAACTATATACTGCATATTTTTATAATGTGATACTTGTCAGTTGCTTGTGAGACAAGATTGATTTTACCTTGTATTTTACTGAACTAAATTAAGTAAAAATAATGGAAATTTAAAAAGTCTTTGGGGAAAATAGAATTTAACTGTGAAATATATGTTGTGCACCTAGCTTCAATATATACTGTATACCCAGCTAATTAGATTGAAAGGTAAGCAACTGACTTGCTTGCAGAATGTTACCAGTGCCAATGTAAAATATGCAACCAAAATCGACACATAATCAAACGTAATTTCCCTTTTTCAAAGCCACGTTGACTTTGCCTAATCAATTTGAACTTTTCCAAGGGCCCAGCAATAATGTCTTCAATAATAGATTCTAACATATTCTATTCCATCAGATGCTAAGCTAAGAGGTCTGCTGTTTCCAGGTGACCTTCATCTCCTTCTCTTTTTGAACTTTTTTTTCATCGCTCGGGTCATGTTCAATTATGTTAGTTTTCCTCATGATCAGTGTCTCAGTGGTGGAGGGCTTGAATAACTTTTCATTCTAAGCAGTTATGATTGCGTATTGTCTTTCTGGGGCCACTGTTACCTGATGGGAGAAAGTAAGGGTATAACTTCATTGTTACCTTCTGTATCATGTGCATTTTTCCATACATCATATCGACAATGAATGCTACTGCTCTGCAAGGAGTTTAGTGCAGACTATTACTGGTCTGCTCCAAGGGATATCACTGCCTGCACCACTCGGGACTTGAGCTTCAGTACTGAGCTATTAAGGGGCTTCAATGTCATTGTCTGGTGCTGACAGCAAAACCTACTAAAGAGGCAAGCATAGTAGTTGCCTGAGGGCCTCAAGCAAAAGAAACAGCATCTGAAGAAGAGGAGGAGGAGGAGGAGACGGAGGAGGATGTGTAGAAATGAACTGCAGATGCTGGTTTCAACCAAAGATAGACACAAAAGGTTGTAGTAACTCAGCAGGACATGCAGCATCTCTGGCAAGAAGGAATGGATGATGTTTCAGGTCGAGACCCTTCTTCAGTGAAGGATGATGGCTATCAGGATCTGAGCTACTACAACAGGTCATTTTTGTACAATACAGATGTTCAACAATAACCTTTTCCAACAGGAGAGCGTATAATCAGATATATTCATAGGCTAAGACTCGCTTCCTAATGCTGCAAAAGACATCTCGTAATTTACAAGTCATGTGATTGTAAAAAAAATGAAAATGCAGATGATAGTTTATGTTCCTACAGATTTCACCTTATAGTAATAGGCTCATATAAGGTTTGTTAATATTATACAATATTTTTAGTATTTATATTTAGTATTTAGTGTTAAAGGCATTTTAGGGATCAAATTTTGCACAAAACAAAGTACTCCTTTGCTCCAAAGATGTACAGGTTTGTAAGTTAATTGGCTTGGTATAATTGTAAATTGTCCCTAGTGAGCGTAGGATTACGTTAGTGTGCGAGGATTGCTGGTCGGCACAGACTCGGTGGACACTCAGTTTTGCACTGAATTTTTAAACTAAAGTAAACTAAATTTCCCATGTTTCTTCTTTCCAGATTTAAATATGCTGTTAGAACATTTGGACAACTATCATCAAATAGTTCCACTATGATAGCACTTGAAAACCTTGGAACTTTTCAAGGTAATATTTCTATGACCTTCATTGAATTGATACTATCTGTTAGGAAAGGTTATATTCAGCAATTACCTGTTAAATAATGGCCACAAATTTGCACGAGTATTAGTGGCAAAATTATTCATTTTATTGGAATGAAATTGGGCAGATATTTCTGGGAAGTTCATCTGTGGTTAGATCAAGAACCTTGAGGTGAAAACAGTTTATAGAGCTGACATTTTGACATGGCATAGAATACGCTGCCACCAGTCTATAGCAGCGGAAATTGGGCATGAATTGCCTGGTCCTCATATCTACATGGATATAGTTATCTGTGGAAATACAATGGGATGATGCTGTAGTCCTTAACCACCAGAATTAAAAACATATTGTTACTATCTAATGAAATATTGTGATAATTACTGCCATACAACCTTGCGCTAAAATGTAACCCAGTGCATCTGAAATTAAATAGTGCCCAAGATTTTTTTTAAAGTTTAACCTTTTTGCTCTTATATATGTCTCTTAATTCCATCTATCTTTCCTAATCTTATTTTGTTTTCTATAATTGACAAATTCAATTTCTACCTTCATTTTTCTTTATTGTTCGGGTAATTCAGAAAGTAATGTTTATTAGTAATACGTGATAGAATTCATTACAAAACTAGTAATAGGTTTAGATTTGGTATTGTCTCGTGTACAGTGCTACAGTGAAAGGCTTGTTTGCATGCTATCCAAAAAAACCCATGTACTATAAATGAATACAATCCAGGTAAACACAGGTACAAAAGATAAAGTGAAGAGAAAGATACCAGAATTCAGAATATAGTTTTCTGCATTTCCAGTAACAGTTCAAGAGAAAAAGTATAATGCCCGCAATGAGGTAGATTGGAGAATCAGGACTGTGCCCTTGCTTATGGAATGACAATTCAGAAGTCTGTACTGTGGGAAAGAAGGTGTTGCTGAGTTAGGTGGAACATACTTTCAAGCTTTTGTACTTTCAGCCTGACAGAAGCAGGGAGAAGAAGGAATGATCGAGGTTGAGAAAGGTCCTTGATTATATTGGCTGACATTGAGGGAGACATTGTTGTCCTGACACCATGTTATTAAACTCTCTGCCTCCTTCCTGTACTCTGTCTCATCACTGTTTGTGTTCCAGAATTAGAATTACCTTTATTGTATAACAAAATTTTGTGCCTGCAGTCATTAATACAATAATACAATAATAAACAACAATAAACACAAATTAACATCCACCACAGTGAGTCCTCCAAGCACCTCCTCACTGTGGTGGAGGCAAAAATCTTAGGGCTGCAGTCTCTTCCCTCCTCTTCTCCCTCTGCGCTGAGGCGATACCCCACCGGGCGATGGTACAAACAGTCCCAGGGCTCACCGAACCCCGCAAACGGGCCGGCTCAAACACCGCGGCCCAGGGTGGTCGAAGCTGGCCCCCTCCAGTCCAGCGGGCACAGCCGCTGGCCCGCGGCTGAACCCCGACTCGGGTCACCGCCGCAAGAACGTCGTCCCAGCCACCGGAGCACCGTTCCAGCCCTGAGCCAGATCGCCCTTGAGCACCCAGATGAGAACCGTTCCTCCTTGAGCTGGGCCGCTCCGACGGGAGCGCCATTCCACTTCGAGCTGGGTCGCTCTGACGGGAGCGCCATACCACCCTCAAGCTGGGCCGCTCTGACGGGAGCACCGCACCTCCCTCGAGCTGGGCCGCCCCGACGGTAGCGCCATTCCACCCTCGAGCTGGACCGCTCCGATGGGAGCGCCACAACCCCTCATGGGAGAGTCTCAGTCCCATGCCAGGCCGTCCTCATAGGAGCGTCACAGCCCGTCACGGGAGCACCGTTCCAGCCCCGAGCCTGACCGCCCTCACGGGAGCGAGCCCAGGGTGAGTCCTGACTGGCTCTGCCTCCGGAGTCTCGAGGTCGCCAGCTCCGCCATTAGGCCTCAGCGCAGACGGAGGCAGAGAACGGGATTATGACAAAAAAGTTGCATTCCCCCGAATGGAGAGACAGAAGCCCCGTTTCACCCCCCCCCCCCCCCCACACATAAACATAACCTAAAAACCAAAAACTTAACTAGACAAAACGAAACAAAAAACCAACACAAAAAAGGAAAAACAAACGGACTCCAGGGCAGCACTGCCACTTCCAGATCCAGCCCACCACAGTATAAATCTGCAGAGTTGCAAGTGGAATTAGAGCAGAATTCGGTCATGCAGACATCAGTGTACATGAAAGTATGAAAGGGAGTATATTAGGCGACAGAGAAAGCAACCTTTTACAGGGCTGATCTTGATACACGTGACAGTATTAAATTAATACCAATAACAATCTGCAACACATTGATCTTGACTATTGACACTTGCTTGTGTATGATGTGCTAATGGAGAGAACCTCTGCAACAAAACAGTGGTATCCAAAGCATACAATATATATCTTGATATCACTTTATATCTTTTGGATAGTGAGTAATTTTGTGATCAAAATAGGTGTCTCTATCAAATGATAATGTTAAATACAAGCAAAGCTCCACTAAAGAAGAGGATCTGGGAGATTTAGGATAATCGTTAATGGAAATGTTTTGATCATAAGAAAAGAATCATAATCAAAATTACAAAATGAATATTTTATGTCTCAGTAGTGTTATTGTCAAGCATTAATAATAGCAAAATACATTAGTTTTTTTATGAACCATTAATGCAGATTCATTTGTTTCCCATTTTACTTATCAGTAGTTTGAAGGATCACAGTTATAATGCTTAAATATTTGCGGCCAAACTATGTCTAATGTTATTGCAAAAATCTTCAAATAGTTAATATTTTGACATCACAAATCTTGCTCTCCATGAAATTTAAATTGTAGTAAGTGTGCAGAAGTGTATGAAATACATAAAGGGTATTGCTGAGACCAATAATCTATTGTTTGGACCAGCAAAAGTGGAATCTATTGGAAAAGCCAATATTTTTGGTTTTCTGTCACTTTGTAAGTGCCATTTGTATTTATATCTTTTTGTATATCATTTATTTTTGTAATCTCGCACAATGTTTATTCAATTTGTCCACGATTTTGTTGAATAGATTTACACATAGAGAGTTGTGTGCAAAACATCACTACTCTGAAAACACAGTTGCAGCAGATCAGCAACATTTCATTTGAAACCATTGATGCATTACTGAGGGCAAACGTCAGTCTTTCAGAGGTAAGTCTCCAGAGTTTATCCATCTTGCGACTCTATCTATCAACACTATTTTCAGTCCACCTACCTGGAGTTAACTGTATAAAAAAAATTGTGATCAATCCTGCTCATTTCTGCCCATAAGCAAGTAACATTTTATAAACTTACATTGGCTCTTATCTGTTTATATTTGGCTTGAAACTGCTCCACGAGACACCAGTGAACAAATATTCCTCTCCATAATATCAATGGAAGCACCAGTACTTGCATTTTAAACAGATTAATTTCAACAGTTAGTGAGACGGAATAACAATCACTCTTTGTTATTATCTCAATGGTTAATGTTCACTTGCTAGTATTTAAATATTTTTTAACAAGTTACAAGATATAATTTGGAAAGTAAAGTATATAGTGACACTTATTATGGTTTGGGTAATATGGCTGAACTGGTTGAAGGGTGATGATCAATGCTTATAACTGCTCTGTAATCATGACAATATTTTGGCAGAACATCAACAGAATCAAACTATCTCTGAGGATTACATGTTCTGAACTCTTAGTTATGCATTTATAAACATTTGGGACCAAATTGGGGTGTGTGTGGAATTATCAGCCATATTCGTCATGCTGTCAAGACCATCTATAACTCCAATGCCTGTACATTGAAATCCCATGTTTTTGATCTCACATCTTGTTTTCTTGCACTGTCCTTTTTATTATCTTGTAGAATTTAAATGCAGTTTAGGAATAATTTATAGTATGTGTGGCTGAGTCTATGTGTACGCAAGATTTTCATTGTATATCAGTGTACTTGTACCTTCTTTATTTCTAGTGATTTTTTTTTGATTTTTAATTTTTTTTTAAAATTAGAAGCAATTGTACCGAGAGAAAACATTCGGCATCTAAAATTATACAATTATTGTACAGCTTCATTTTTAACCTTATAACTTAAATTATGAAAATGAAAAAAGAAAAGAAAAAGAAAACAATAAAGAAAAAATGTAGAAAGTGAAAAGATAGATTAAATAAGAACAAAAAAGGATCCACTAAACTACCAAAGTTGTGTGACGGAAAGATAGAGCAATAAGAAAAATAAAAATAAAAATGGAGATATACCTTGCCCCTCGTCCCCACCGCCCACCTCACCCAACCCAGCATCAGATTTAAATTTAAATTTGTGTTGCACCATGCTATTGTTGTAAGAATTCGGTAAAGGGTGTGCATGTCTTAAGAAATTGGTCTGGTTTTTCCGCCAAGCCAAGCCTAATATTTTCCAAATGTAGTGTCTTGGACATGTTTGTGATCCACATCTTCACTGTAGGGACTGTTGTCTGTTTCCAAAATTTATGTATTAATTTTTTTGCCGTTATTAGGCCATAGTTAAGGAAACTTCTTTGAAATATCGTTAGCGCAGAACAGGCCTCTGACATACCTAGTGTGATCAGTTTTATGTCGGGATCCAATTTAGTTTTAAGTATTTTGGAAACGATATCAAAAATTCCCCTCCAGAAGTTTTGTAATTTTGTGCAGGAAACAAAAGAATGAGTTATATTTGCTTCTTGGAGGAAACATTTAAACCATATAACCATATAACCATATAACAATTACAGCACGGAAACAGGCCATCTCGACCCTTCTAGTCCGTGCCGAACACATAATCTCCCCTAGTCCCGTATACCTGCGCTCAGACCATAACCCTCCATTCCCTTCCCATCCAGATAACTAACCAATTTATTTTTAAATGATAAAAACGAACCTGCCTCCACCACCTTCACTGGAAGCTCATTCCACACAGCTACCACTCTCTGAGTAAAGAAGTTCCCCCTCATGTTACCCCTAAACTTCAGTCCCTTAATTCTCAAGTCAAAATTTATTTCTATTTATTTCTAGTGATATCTAAAACTTGCTGCAAGTACACAAGCAATTGAACATGTTGCAGTCAAATTAAAATAGTGTTATGAACTTTATAATTGGCGTGAGAATAAATTAAATGAAACTAGTAAGATCTCTATGTCCAGACTTCGGTCCAATTTTTACCCATGGAATTCATATTGAACCATTCCACAGCTCTTCCAGTTTCTAAATACAAATAGCCCTATGCTCTGCATTTCTTCTTTGTATTGCAATCAATTTCAGATATTCACCAATCATTGTTGATGAACTTAATTTTTTTTCACAGTTAATTCTTCGTACTCATGTCACTACAGACAGATGCGATGAGAAAAACATGGCTCGAATGTTGTCCTTTCCAGCTGGTGTAAATACATCAGCTGTGGCTGCACAAATATGTTCTTTGTCATTTTGGGACCGTCATAAATTTATTTTAACCATCAGTCGTGGCATGGATGTAAGATGCTTCATTTATAAGGTAAAGCAAACATTTTATGCCATCATAACTGATTATATTTTCTTTCTTCCTATCATTTTATGTCCTTGAAATCTGAGTTGTGATTCTTGTAATTGTAATGTTCTGTGGTAAATATTACAAGGTCCTGCCGCTTTTGGTGACGTAGCTCTGTAGGTCTTTGCAATGTCAAAGAGAAAATCAAAATAACTGTTAAATCTGTATTTTCTGGGGTACATTTTAAACTATTGTATTTTAAGGTTATATGACTTGGATACATTTAGACACCTATCTTTTGGTAATTACAGCAAAGATATAATTTCAACTAACAATGTTCAGAAATAAAAGAGGTGCATTGAATAAACCATGTCACAATTAATTCTATGTGGTTTGAACATAGAATCGTATAATTTTATAGTGTAGAAAGAGGATATTCAGTCTATCATACCTGTTCGATTTTGTATTCAGTGTCACTGAAGACATTTCCAGTTCTTTCTGACATATTGAATGGATTAATTCTGCTGCACCTAGTAATACAATATGAAGAACACCACTTAAGCATTCCAAATCTAGCCATTTGGTTTTACTTGTGTGTCCTTGGCATGCTAATTACATGACCTCGTGGTCACGTTGAGGCGCGACGGTCCCGCGAAGGTCGCTCACGACTTCATGCATCCGCACAGCCGTCTGGAGCGCGTGACGTCATTTGAAGATGGACACAAAATGCAGGAGTAACTCACCGGAACTGGCAGCATCTCAGGAGAGAAGGAATGGGTGATGTTTCGGGTCGAGACTCTTCAGCCTGAAAGAAGGGTCTCGACCCGAAACGTCACCCATTGCTTCTCTCCAGACATGCTGTCGGTCACGCTGAGTTACTCCTACATTTTGTGTCTATCTTCAATTTTCTTGGCCCTGTTCTGGGAGTAGGAGTGGGGGCGGACCGGATCCGCAACGGCCGTGAGCCCCAGGCCGAGTTCGGCGATCGTTTGCCTGCTTCTGCTGCTGTTGGAGGTGAGACGTTGCATTACACCAGGGTCTTGGGCCTGTCCAACTTTGGCCGTCAGTTACACGACAGGCCGTTGGCGCGTAATGATTGTGTTCGGTACAATGATTTCGGAGCCCCGCACGATGTCGCGCACAACTACATACCCCTCCGCGATTCTCAGTGGGATCAGCCCCGCGCAGGCATACAATGCAGGCGCTCCTCAACGCGACAATGAGGTAGCGTAATTTGCGTGCCAAGGACACGTAAGTGGGACAGGGCCTTCAGCATCTGCTCCAGAACAAACTTATACTGTAATTGGCTGGACAAGCTGTAATTCTGGATTGTTTGTTTCTGATAATTTGACCCAGTATTGTTCCAGGTTTGATCACGTATGTTTTATGTCAGCTTTAGCAATGGACACTTAGCCCCAAACTGGATTGATTACTTTCCAATGAATCAATTAACATGAAAAATATTAAATAGAACATGAATAAAGACAGTAACAATAGATAACAAATTGTTACATCAAACAAAACATAATTCATGGAACTCATGCATTCCAAAAGTAATATTAATACACCATTGAACTTTTGCTCTACAGCTTTGGATTTCAAAAATACTGCATTAATTGTGCTTTTTTTGCCAGGCCTTTCTGCCATTGATGATTGACCGTGAAGCCAATCAAATCATTCAGAGTATCCTGGAGATTTTCTCTGACATTGGTGCCCTTGCTTCTAAATCACTACAGTTCCTGGATCTTGTTCCCAAGCTTTTGGAGTCTGTCAGGAACATGAATCTTCCATCTCTTTTCGAAATAGATGAGGTATAAGAAGCTTTAATGATTTTCAAAACATTACGTTAATCTTTCACATTTAATATTTAATAATTTTGAGAAACAAATGTTTTTTTTTAAATACTGTTAAATAAAAATGATAAATGAAAATGTGGAGATAGGGTTAGGGGGGTCAGTCAGTCAGACAGTCAGTCGATTGGTCGGTCGATTGGTCGGTCGGTTGGTTGGTTGGTCGGTCGGGCTGTCGGTAGGCGGATGAGTGCGGCATAGGGTCAATTGGGCTGCCGGTAGGCTGGTGGATGCTGTGTAGGATCGTTGGGCAGTCAGTAGGCCGATGAGTGCTGCAAAAGGGTTGTCGGCTGGCCGGTGGATGCTGCAAAAGGTCGGTCGGGCTGTAGGTTGGCAGGTGGATGCTGTGAAGATGGAAACAAATTCCATAATTTGATATCCATAATGACCATTCCTTCACCTCCTATTAGTTAGATTTTGCAATGTGGTGAATACTTAAAGGACAGAAAACAAAGATAAGGAGAGAATAATTAAATTGTTGGTCTTGCCACAAATGGTAATATGCAATGTAAGATTAAAAATGATCATTCAAGGCTCCGTGCCACCAACTACACCTGCTTTAACCTTCACTTCCATTTCTCCCTTGCTCTCGTCTCAGATCCACGTATCTAATAGTTTTATTTGGACCATACCCATCACCAATAAAGAACATAGGAGATAGCAGCAGGAATAGGCTATACAGACCCTCTAGAGGGGGGGAGGAGGGAGTGGCCAGGGTGTGACTCATCCTTGATTATGCTGTTGGCCTTGCCAAGGCAACATGAGGTATAAATAGAGTCAATGGAAGGGAGGTTAGTTTTTGTTATGGTCGAGACTACAGTACATCCACAATTTGCTGCAATTTCTTGCGGTTTTGGAGCTGTTCCCAAACCAAGCTGAAGCACCCTGATAAAATGCTTTCTGTAGAAGTTGGTGAGATTTGTAGATGACATGCCAAATTTTCTAAGCCTTCTGAGGACGTAGAGTCATTGGTGTGTTTTCTTGGTCGTTGCTTCAATATGGGTGGTCCAAGAGAAGTTGTTGGTGATATTAACTCCTAGGAATTTGGTTTTTAACCATCTCTACTTTGGCAAACTCGGGTATGTGTACTACTTCGCTTCCTGAAGTTGATCACTAATTCGTTTGTTTTGCTGACATTGAGAGAAAAGTTATTGACTTGACACCAGAACATGAGGTTCTCAATCTCCTTCCTGTGCTCCCTCTCATAGTTATTTGATATCTGCATTTCCCTATTTCTTCATTCTAATCTTTGAATATTTATAGTTTTTAGGTAGCTCTTTAGATTTAAGAGGGAGTTCTAAACCAGGAAATTATCCAGACTGGACCTGCTGTCCCATATCTTGCATTTGCCAGTGTTTTTTTTTAAATCTAGAATTACTGTAGATAAGAAATGCTATTGTTTCATAATGGATAATATGTATTTTTCCATCATTTAATATGTTTTAATATTTAGAAAGCTTTTTTGGTGGTGAATAAACAGGTTTTAATCACAATGGACTTTGAAATCAAAGGATAACCAATATAATTTTGCAGGGTCAAGCATGATTCACAAAAAAACCCCACTGAAATATCATTATTTATAAAAGAATAATTTTTGCCCATGCTGTTTTTTTATTCTGATAATGTGAAAAGTAACTGACTTTGAATATTTTCAAAATATTTAGCCTGTTCAAGCAAGGTCTCGGGCAAGTACTCCATCTTCTATTCGAAATGGCATCTTCAAAGGAATATGTAAAACAAAGTCAAACGGACTATTTGACGAAGGCTTGCCATTCTCAGACCTCCCTCCAATTGAGAAGCTCACTGAGGAAGATTACATCAAATACAAGATTCCTACAAACACCAGTAAGAAAACTTTAGCAAAACGAAGTATAAAGCAGAATTTAAATCATATAGTGTATAGTTAGCAAAAACATTTTATATTCAGATTCAACGACTTTACTTCATTCAGTTAAAAAGTAAATTTTACAATGGTCAAAATGAATGGTTGAGGATTGTGGAGACTAGAAATGCAGATTCAACAGACTGTTTAGTTTAGTCTTAGTTTAGTTTAGACAAACAACGCAGAAACAGGCCCATCGGCCAACCGAGTCTGCGCTGACCAAAGATCCCTGTACAATGGCACTACCCTGGACACTAGGGACAATTTACAATCATTACCAAAGCCAATCAAGCTACAAACTTATTTGGAGTGTGGGAGGAAACCGGAGCACCCAATAGGAAATTGGTGGGCAGACAAGAAACGAAGAGTAAGGGATTAACAGGTCCCTTTCAGAATGGCAGGCAGTGACTAAGGGAGAACCGCAAGGCTTGGTGCTGGGACCGCAGCTATTTACAATATCCATCAATGATTTAGATGAGGGGATACAGTAACATCTGCAAATTTTTCTCATGCACTGTAAGGCAGCAACTCTACCGCTGATGTCGAAAGAAAAAAATATTATAGTTGCATGGTCATTGTGAATGTAGGCTACAGAGAGGAGAGTCACATACAGTAGGATGGCATCACATGATCAGAGGTGGAACTATATGGTGCAATGGAAGAAAGGGGCTACTGAAAGGACGTACTTTTACTTCCACAGTTTTGACAGGACATATCTACTTGCAGAACCCGGCCACACATTTGTTTAATCACAATGCCATGATGACTATAGATTTCAGTATCCATTTGGTCACTGGATTTGTGGTCAGCAGGAAAGCAATAACATTCACCTCTAAGCTCATACAAAAATTGCTTACAAAGTATTACAAACCTGTGTGGCAAGAACTTCTATTTGTCCAATGCTTGTACCTATCAGCTGGGAGTACAACAGGATCCTCAGCATCCAGCAGCTATGAAACTTTAAAATAAATGTCATGAATCTGGGTGAGTTTAAATTCAGCACAGCATACCAGAAAGAAAGAGCATTATGTTTAATTAACTTTTTATGCAGTTTTGAGTGCAAACTGAAGAATGGAATGTAAATCTTCATAAATCTAGAAGTTAATATACATTTAAGCCACATTTTAAAATCCTATATATTTTAAATACTTATGTGATTAAAATATATGACCATGCAGGTATATGAAAATATATGTGGACTCAAACAATCCTCTTTAATTGTGCTCCTCCAGAAGAAATCAAGCAAAAGTATAATATTAATTGGGATTCAAAATCAATCAAATACCTAAGGATACCTATAACAAAAAATATATCAATGTTGCATGGGGCCAATTATAATCACATCAACCAAAACATAAGAAAGGATATAGAAAGATGATCCACCTACCCAATGGATTTTAGTAGCAAGATAAATGTGGTGAAAATGAATATTTAGCCATGGCTATTGTACTTGTTTCAATCTCTGCTAATAGGGATACCATTAAAACAATTCACGGAATGGGATAAAATAATATCTAGATTTCTTTGGGGAGGCAAGAAAGCCAGCATTCGATACACTACATTCCAGTTGCCAAAGGACAAAGGTGGAATGGCACTTCCAAACTTTAGGATATTTTTATGCAGCCCAACTTCGACCACTAATTAATTGGTGTGAGGACAGCTATATAGCTAGGTGGAAAGAGATTGAGACATATATCCGTGACTTCCACATCCAAACACTCTTGGGAGAAAAAGCACTTCCTGGACATTTCGGGAATATAATCGATCCAATAATGATATTTACTTTAGAAACCTGGTTCACTCTTACCAGACAACTTTAACTGAATAAAGGACAAAAAGTTTTAAGATTGATAGCTGTGGATAATGAATTTAAACCAGGGATGTATGACAACATTTAAAGAGTGGTTGAAGAAAGGAATGACTGCATTTTGTATTATTACTGAAAATGGAGACCTAAGAAGTTTTCAAGATTTGAAGGATAGATTTGCACTTCGGAACTAAGACTTGTTTAGATACCTCCAACTGAGAGATTATTACAATAAAAAAAGTAAAAATGGAGGCACTAGAAGAAAAGAATCGAGTGATAGAAGTGATAGTTAATGCGTATCATCAAAAAACATTAAGGATTATTTCCAAACTTCATCATTGTTTAATGGAATGTTAAGCTAAAACAACATTTTATGTAAAATTTAAGTGGGAAGAGGAATTGAACATCACAATCTCAGAAGAAGAATGCCATATGTGTGTAACACTACAGAAATCCACAAATTCTCTCAATTTTTGTGAATTAAATTGGAAAAATTTGATTCATTTCTTTATTATGCCTAACATAAAAAGCAAACAAATTCTAAGGCCGCAAACATGCTGGAGGCAATGTGGCCTAACAGATGCAAATCATGCACATATCTTCTGGAGTTGCCCAAAAATAGAACCATTTTGGGACAGTGAATTCAGAATTAAAGGAGGTATTAGGATATATAGTCTCCAAGAAGTGTTCCATTTTATACCTGGGTAATATAACTACAGTGATGCTGAAGGAAGATCATTACTTAGTTAAAATCCTACTCGCAGCTGGCAGAAAGGCCATTACAAGAAACTGGCTTGCAGCGGACACACCCAGACTTAGACAATGGTTATACATAGTACTGGAAATATTTGTCATGGAGAAAATGACATATTCTCTACGAGTGAAAGAAGACGAATTTAACAGAAAATGGGAAAAATGGATTAGGTATAGAAATAAAGACATCAACACTATAATTTTATTGACAATATTGTAAGTTATTGGAAAATGTTTTAATAAGAAAATAGTTCTGTACACTGCATCATTAATTGTAAACTGAACCCCCCCGCTGCACTGTTGTATGTTTCACTGCATTGTTGTATGTTTTGTTGTTATATTTGTGTTTTATTTGTGTATGCGTATAAGCAATAAAGACTAAAGTGAAAAAAAAAGAAAATAGATGTGGACATATACAATACAATTTTCATCTCCAGATTGTATTCAATTGAAATATTAGATTAGTATAATGAGTTGTTGTGAAATGTGAAAAGGTTTGTTAATCTGCTTTTTATATTGTTATACTAGCACCTTACTGCCGGGACTTTTATGAGGATATTCTGAAAGCACCAAGTGGGCCTTTGTTGTGGACTTTCATGAAGCCGCTGCTTCTTGGTTATATACCATACTCTCCCAGTACACCAGAGATCCTGACGTTGATAGATAAGGTGAGATATAATCTGGGAATTTTAGAGGTCTTGTTCATTGAATTCTGTATTTGGCATTTGGCGTAGATCTTTACGTTATACAGCAATGTTCAGAAAGATGATACATAAAAGGTAAGCATCATAGAAATGGTTCAGGAAAGATGAAACAAGGATGCATTTCATAACTGAATGAAAATTTAAAAAATGCAGTTGCTAGAAATTTGAAACAAAAAAAGTGTAAATTTTCAGCAAGTCAGAGTCTGTGAAAGTATATCAATTCCCTATCACTTTATAACAGACAATAAAAATCTGATCTCAACACAAAACATCACCTATCCATGTTCTCCAGAGTTGCTGCCTGGTCTTCTGGGTTACTTTAGCACTTTGTGTCCTTTTGAATAAAAATCTGACCCCTGCATTGTAAAGTTCTCTTCACTAACTGCAAATACGTACTGTCTGAAGAAGGGTTTTGACCCGAAATGTCACCTATTCCTTCTCTCCAGAGATGCTACCTGACCCCCTGTTACTCCAGCATTTTGTGTCTATCTTTGGTGTAAACCAGCATCTACATTTCTTTCCTAAACAGTACGCACTGTCAGTTTCTTTCAGCCAACCCATCCTATCATTGTTGTTGGGAATACACTAATTCTGCATGTAATATCTCTATTGCTAATATTAGTGTTAATTATTTAAATTGCACAGCTGAGATGAAGCTCTGGTAACAGTCACATTAACTGGCTACACGGTACAATTGATATTTAAAGTGCTGAAAAACAAACAAAGGACTGGCTAATCTGGATAGCCCATGAAATGCTCAGAGGATCAGGATGTGTGATTAATTCATACCTATTGATTGCAATTCAGGTCACACTGTTCTGTTTTCTCATGATAGTAGCCAACCAGTCTAAATTATTATTTTCATTAGGTAGATCTAGCAGCAGAAATTAACACTGCGAGTGATACATTCTGGCTAAATCTAGCCTGTCATTCATAGCCGGTAACCACATCATTATCACAAGTGTCATTTGGGTGCACCGTTATAAGTCATGTGGCAAGTGAATCTGACCTGGAATACATTGAAAAAATGATATAATGTGGAAGAGTTAGCTCCAAATTTATTTAGGTATTGCATCAAAAATTAGATGGAGAAGATGTAGGAGGAATGTCTTTTATATGTAGGGGCAGAACGCCTTCTGAACAGGCAGTGAAAGCACATAGACATAGGTGCAGGTTAAGCCATGAACTTGACACAATCACACAAGAGGTTTATTGACTTCACAAGTGGTCAAGGTCAAATTAATTAATTTCTAATGCCATTTCTGACCAATTGCTTCACTGGCATGAGGTGTTCCTTAATTAACAACTTTCCCAAAACTTTCCTCTCTATTTATTTTCTGTCACTGTCCAAATCCAGAGGGCTGGTTCTTGCAGGGAGGAGAATAACCATCTCCTGACTTCAATTATTATTCTATTATTGCACTATTATTGATTATTTATATGTCTTTGTTTTTTTAATTAATTACTATGGGTTTTACAGAGTACCTGTACTATGTTTCCATATCTGTTGTGCTGTTGCAAGTAAGAATTTTATTGTTCTATTTTGCGACATGTGTCAATAAAACAATCTTGATTCTCTCGACTCTTCACATGTGCTCCACCAAATGCCACTCAGAGCTTAGCGAATACAGCTTACATGTGTAGGAATAAATTGCATATGCTGTTTTAAACTGAAGATAGACACAAAATGCTGGAGTAACTCAGCAGGCCAGACAGCATCTCTGGAGAGAAGGAATGCCCATTCCTTCGCCAGAGATGGTGCCTGTCCCGCTGAGTTACTCCACATTTTGTGTCTATCTTCGAGTACAGTTTCCATGTCCATTGCCATGAAACTACAAGGAATCTCATGGAGAGTCCACTGTCTGATTTGATTATGGAGTGCTCTCCAGTATATACTGGATAATTCATTGTTATCTCAACGATTCAACGATTCAATCGTGCTTTGTTGTCACATGAAACGAGGTACGATGCTATTCATTTTTGTGTACACTTCAGTATGTGTCACTATGTGTAAGCACTTAAATGCATTGTAGATAAGCATCTCGGATACAGTGCAAGTGTATAGTAGCAGTACACTGAGAAAGTATACAGAGTGGCCAGATTTAGCACCATTATCAAGTCCCAGTTGTTGTAAGTGCAGGGTTCTTGACCTGACCATGTAGACCCACTGTCAAGGCAGCGTTGCGGAGTCAACCTGGCCAAGTGCAGTCGTAATGTCCTCCGCCCCTACACCACCATCGTATGCCACGTTTGGTTCACGTACTTGGCCTCTTGGAGCGGTACCCGCCCACCTGAGCCCCAGTTTGTTGCAAGGCCTCCAGCGTTCCACTGCACCTTTGAAGCAGTGTACTCTCTTCCGCTGCCGGTCTACTTACCAGCCCTCCATCCGAGGTGGGCTCCCAGACCACAGCACATGTCCTCGGTCCACGATGGGCGAGCCAGGACTTCCGGATGCATTCCCAGATCGCGCCGTGGGTCCTCGGCCTGAGGTGGGTGAGCCGGGCCTTCCGGGCGGGTTCCTGGTCCAGTCTGCGGCGCGAGTCCTCGGCGGGCTAGCCCGGCCTGCTGGTGAGCCTGGTTGCGGCTTGCCAGAATTCCTCAGCGGCATGGCTTCTGCTCAACCTGTTGACTCCTGCACAACCTCACCCTTGGGAGAAATCAGCTTCTGTATGAGGCCTTTGAGCAGGGGTGACAATCATTCACAGCAGGTGATGGGACAGATTAAAATTGACGTTAAGAATAGTGAAATGATTGTTTGCATTCAAAACATCATCCTTCAGTATTAATTTACCAAATTCTTAGAGTGATAGGTTATTGACTGAATTCCACAAGGGGTTTGAGACCTCACCTACAAATGTTTGAGTGAATCATAACGTTTGTTTGGAATTAATCCTGCAAAAGCTTGCTCTAAGCAAAAATATAAAGGTGAGGGGATTAGGATGTGTGATTAATTCTTGCTGGCTGGCTTTACTGAAGAACAGAACATTCCTCAGTCACCAGTGTGAGTGCATAAGGACTTAAGCAGGATCCCCCTACCCTCAAAAGGATTCATTGCCCAAGGCATTATAATTATTTAACTTTCACTGAGGAACACCAGGCATTGCTTCATCATCAGTACTCTGTGCCCATAAGGATTCCTCATGGAGAATGGAATTACAATCAAGTGGATACATTACAGATCCTTACAAAGAAGTACTTTGAATTGTATAACCTGAGATATAATTTGTAGTAATAGAACTGGCAATCACACCACGGTGAAAGTTGGAAGTTACATTTTTGTGACTGAAACTTTTTCACAGCAGGCAGTCTAACTAGATAGCCATGATTTTTGATAAACTCTTGGGATGCAGCATTGAGTTAATTTTCTCAGCTACAGGACTGCATTGGATGCACTCTCCTAGTCATTTGTCTCATCGATGGGAAAGCAATGCTACCACCTGGAGTAGCATAATCAGGTCACAGTCACTACAGGCCAAGCAGCCAAAAGATGAAGCTATAACAAGGCAGATAATGAGGATAGCAAGTGTTTGGACACAGTGGTCCGTCTTTGGATTCACCAATTCAGGTCAGTTATAGCAGTTTGATTCATTTAGCATTGTGACAAGATAAAGGATTTACAGTTAAACAATACATGAAAGCCTCTTCCTGCTTCATTGAACCATCTCACCAGCTGTGCCAGTTCCTATACAATGGTACTGAAAACCTTGGTATGTTGGTACCATTGGATAGGAGCTGGCACAATTTCCTCAACATACATTCATTTGGTTAATTTAAATAATGTATGTTTACTTCACCATGAGAATGGCTTCATCTCTCAATCACTAAGCAATTGTTGTCTACATCTGACTTACAGTGAAAGCCATAGCAATGAGTCAGTTCCATTCAGAACTTGCTTCTCCAGAGTGGCAAATAATAAACTGCTGCTAATACAATGAGAGGCGGGAGGAAATTTCATAGAATCAAAGAACAAAAGGCAAATAGTGTGTTGGTAACAGTGGTAAGGGACTACTTCTCCAATGCCAATTGTTTTAGGTGCCTCACACTACTCTTGCAGCACTTAAATCATTTTATTGTGGGGAATGGAAGGATGCCTTCTTGCCATACGCTGGTTTACATAGAACAGTACAGCACGATAACTGACCCTTTGGCTCACAATGTCTATGCTGAACAAATTTCTGAACCATGTTGTTGCAATTCTTCTCAGTGTTTCTCTACTGTATTTTATCTAGGCTGATGGGATACTGGATACAGTTGAAAGCCTGAAGATCTATTCAGAAGTATGGTTGAAAGCTGTGGAATCTTTATCTGTTCCAGAAACCCCTATGTTGAATGAACTTCAGGCAAGTAAAAAGTAACTTAAGAACAAAGAAAAGGGATCTGTCTCTTTGGATGTTAAATTCATTTTTCAGAATCTAGTAACTTGCCTTGAGTTATAGTTTTGAATATAAATTTGTTCTTAAAGTTGTTTATGGATAGGATAGGTTTAGAGGGATATGTACAAAACGCAGGCAGGTGGGACTCGTGTAGATGGGGCATGTAATTGGGAAAGTTGGGCTGAAGAGTCTGTTTCCATGGCATATGTCTCAATGACTGTGAATGTTAATGTGATATGGGAAACTTAAAAGTAATTAATATCAGTGCTAATATTAGTGTCAGTAAAATCTTATAATAAAAATGAAATTAACAAGCTGTTAATCAATTTTTGAAGGTACATTGACTATCAAACCAGGAGTAGAAATGTATTCTTGGACGTATGCACCAAGCAATCAAGGATGAACTTCAACTCCTGATAGAGTATTGCTTTTGCCCAAACTGCTTTGGGATCTTTTTGAACCATTAGAACAGCCAAGCAGGATGTCAACATATTTCTGGCATATATTCCCTATTTTAAAAATATCTTATCTTATTTTCACATTTACTTTATACAGGTAACGCAATTATCATCAAAATATAGTTTCCCTTTACATTATCTCGTGATTTAATTATTATAACAGAAATAGTTTGCTACCACTATTTCTCATATTTCTTTATGACATAGTAATTGTTATAGCAAACTATTTCAGTTCATTGAATCTATGCCAAGTGTCAGAATAATCTCATCAGTCCTATTCCCCCACTTATCTCCCTGTAACATACACTATTTTGCATGCCCATCAATTCCCCCAAATTCCTGCCACCCACCTACACGAGCGATAATTTACAGTGGCCAATTAAAGATGAGGAAGGAAACCAGAGCATTCAGCGGGAACTCATGCAATCACCGGGGAAGTGTACTAGTTTGACATGGTCAAAAAAAGAGGTCTGGATCTAACCGAAGCTGCTGATATTTGTGGCAGCAACACTGACTGGTGTGCCACTGAGTCACCCTAAAGATCATCTTGGTGTTCTTAACAATATATTCTCATTTCAAGCCAATGATGTGTCAGTTTGAGTATCCATTTGACTCAAATTTTGCACAAGATTAACATAATTGTTTTTCTTTGCTATAGGAAGCTTTGCAAAATGATTTTGTACGCAATTTTATTGAGAGCCAAACGGATACTAATGTTGAAGATCTCTTGAAAGCATTACAAGATTATGGTATAGTTTTGATTTTATGGCTACCTTTGATCTTTGCTGTGTTGCCTGCTTCTATATTTTTATACCAAACGCATGGGTGAATTTTATTCCTTGAAAACTCTACCTCTCAGAAGCTGGACACATTTTGCTGAGATGTTTGCATACCTATCTGCTGTACCCAACCTATGGCTGTCCTGGGATCATTCTGAACACTCAGGGATCCCAATATCAGTGCCAACTGCTATATGGTTGGAAATGAAAGCAATACGTTTAAAATACAATCCTTTTAGGTTTAGGGGGATGTCTAAAGGGAGTAGGATTCTTCCACAGAATATCAGAATGAGTGGTAATTTGATAGTGGTAATGTGCATAGTTTGTGAGGTGATGTGCTCCTTCTGCAGCTTATGTTGGGCTTCTGTGTGTCCCCGTGCTGGGCTTTGGTTTTGTAAAATGTATTCTCCATGCTCCTTCTCCACTTTGAGCAGCCATGGGCTGGAGGTATTGGTGGAGATGTTATATCTCTCCAAGGAAGCATTAAGCACATTCTTGAATCTTTTTCCCTATCTGCCTGGTAACTTCTGCCTGCATCATAAGTTTAGTATTAGTATTTGGATGACATGGCTTCACAATATAACCAACTAAGTGTAATTAGAGCCTCAGTGTTTTGGATGTTGGCCTGCGAGAGGAATCAAATGTATTTTTGATTATCCTTTCAGTCAACTTTTACAGTGACAATACTGGCAATATTTTTCCAGTTCATTGAGATGCCTATTGTAGGTAGTTCAGGTCTCAGAAATAAATAGGATGGCATGGATCACTGCTGCCCATTAAATCATGTCTGAGGTCTTGAACTTCAACTCACTTGAATGACTTAATTTGTAAATGCATCTCAATTGAAATAGGGGGAGGTGGGACCAGTACAAACAGGACGGTCTGCACCTGGACTGGAATGGAACCAATGTCCTTGGGGGGGTGTTTGCTACTGCTGTCGGGGAGGATTTAAACTAATGTGGCAGGGGGATGGGTACAAGAGCAGAGGGGCAGGGGGGTGTAAAATGAAGGTAGAAGCAATAGGTAGCAAGGTGAAAAGTAAAAGTGGCAGGCAGACAAAACCAGGGCAAAAATCAAAAAGGGCCACTTTTCAACATAATTGTATAAGGGGTAAGAGCGTTGTAAAAACAAGCCTGAAGGCTTTGTGTCTCAATGCAAGGAGTATTCGTAATAAGGTGGATGAGTTGAACGTGCAGATAGCCATTAATGATTATGATATAGTTGGGATCACGGAGACATGGCTCCAGGGTGACCAAGGCTGGGAGCTGAACATCCCGGGATATTCAATATTCAGGAGGGATAGAGAGAAAGGAAAAGGAGGTGGGGTAGTGTTGCTGGTTAGAGAGGAGATTAACGCAATGGAAAGGAAGGACATTAGTTTGGAGGATGTGGAATCGGTATGGGTAGAGCTGCGAAACAATAAGGGGCAGAAAACGCTGGTGGGTGTTGTGTACAGGCCACCTAACAGTAGTAGTGAAGTTGGGGATGGCATCAAACAGGAAATTAGAAATGCTTGCGACAAAGGCAAAGCAGTTATAATGGGTGACTTCAATCTACATATAGATTGGGTGAATCAAACTGGCAGGGGTGCTGAGGAAGAGGATTTCTTGGAATGTATACGGGATAGTTATCTAAACCAACATGTAGAGGAACCAACGAGAGAGCTGGCTATTTTAGACTGGGTATTGAGTAATGAGGAAGGGTTAGTTAGTAGTCTTGTTGTGCGTGGCCCCTTGGGCAAGAGTGACCATAATATGGTTGAGTTCTTCATTAGGATGGAGAGTGACATTGTTAATTCAGAAACAATGGTTTTGAACTTAAAGAAAGGTAACTTTGAGGGTATGAGACGTGAATTGGCCAAGATTGACTGGCAATTAATTCTAAAAGGGTTGACGGTGGATATGCAATGGAAGGCATTTAAAGACTGCATGGATGAACTACAAAAATTGTTCATCCCAGTTTGGCAAAAGAATAAATCAGGGAAGGTAGTGCATCCATGGATAACAAGGGAAATCAGGGATAGTATCAAAGCAAAGGATGATGCGTACAAACTAGCCAGAAAAAGCAGCATACCGGAGGACTGGGAGAAATTCAGAGACCAGCAGAGGAGGACGAAGGGCTTAATTAGAAAAGGAAAAATGGATTATGAAAGAAAACTGGCAGTGAACATAAAATCTGACTGCAAAAGTTTTTATAGATATGTGAAAAGAAAGAGATTAGTTAAAACAAATGTAGGTCCCTTGCAGTCAGAAACAGGTGAGTTGATCATGGGGAACCAGGATATGGCGGACCAATTGAATAACTACTTTGGTTCCGTCTTCACTAAGGAAGACATAAATGATCTGCCGGAAATAGCAGGGGCCCGCGGGTCAAAGGAGGTGGAGGAATTGAGTGAAATCCAGGTTAGTCGGGAAGTGGTGTTGGGTAAATTGAATGGATTAAAGGCCGATAAATCCCCAGGGCCAGATAGGCTGCATCCCAGAGTACTTAAGGAAGTAGCTCCAGAAATAGTGGACGCATTAGTAATAATCTTTCAAAACTCCTTAGATTCTGGAGTAGTTCCAGAGGATTGGCGGGTAGCAAACGTAACCCCACTTTTTAAGAAGGGAGGGAGAGAGAAAACGGGGAATTACAGACCAGTTAGCCTAACATCGGTAGTGGGGAAACTGCTAGAGTCAGTTATTAAAGATGGGATAGCAGCACATTTAGAAAGTGGTGAAATCATTGGACAAAGTCAGCATGGATTTACGAAAGGTAAATCATGTCTGACGAATCTTATAGAATTTTTCGAGGATGTAACTAGTAGCGTGGATAGGGGAGAACCAGTGGATGTGGTGTATCTGGACTTCCAGAAGGCTTTCGACAAGGTCCCACATAAGAGATTAGTATACAAACTTAAAGCACATGGCATTGGGGGTTCAGTATTGATGTGGATAGAGAACTGGCTGGCAAACAGGAAGCAAAGAGTAGGAGTAAACGGGTCCTTTTCACAATGGCAGGCAGTGACTAGTGGGGGTACCGCAAGGCTCAGTACTGGGACCCCAGCTATTTACAATATATATTAATGATCTGGATGAGGGAATTGAAGGCAATATCTCCAAGTTTGCGGATGACACTAAGCTGGGGGGCAGTGTTAGGTGTGAGGAGGATGCTAGGAGACTGCAAGGTGACTTGGATAGGCTGGGTGAGTGGGCAAATGTTTGGCAGATGCAGTTTAATGTGGATAAATGTGAGGTTATCCATTTTGGTGGCAAAAACGGGAAAGCAGATTATTATCTAAACGGTGGCCGATTGGGAAAGGGGGAGATGCAGCGAGACCTGGGTGTCATGGTACACCAGTCATTGAAGGTAGGCATGCAGGTGCAGCAGGCAGTAAAGAAAGCGAATGGCATGTTGGCTTTCATAGCAAGAGGATTTGAGTATAGGAGCAGGGAGGTTCTACTGCAGTTGTATAGGGTCTTGGTGAGACCACACCTGGAGTATTGCGTGCAGTTTTGGTCTCCAAATCTGAAGAAGGACATTATTGCCATAGAGGGAGTGCAGAGAAGGTTCACCAGACTGATTCCTGGGATGTCAGGACTGTCTTATGAAGAAAGACTGGATAGACTTGGTTTATACTCTCTAGAGTTCAGGAGATTGAGAGGGGATCTTATAGAAACTTACAAAATTCTTAAGGGGTTGGACAGGCTAGATGCAGGAAGATTGTTTCCGATGTTGGGGAAGTCCAGGACAAGGGGTCACAGCTTAAGGATAAGGGGGAAATCCTTTAAAACCGAGATGAGGAGAACTTTTTTCACACAGAGAGTGGTGAATCTCTGGAACTCTCTGCCACAGAGGGTAGTTGAGGCCAGTTCATTGGCTATATTTAAGAGGGAGTTAGATGTGGCCCTTGTGGCCAAGGGGATCAGAGGGTATGGAGAAAAGGCAGGTACGGGATACTGAGTTGGATGATCAGCCATGATCATATTAAATGGCGGTGCAGGCTCGAAGGGCCGAATGGCCTACTCCTGCACCTAATTTCTATGTTTCTATGTTTCTATGTGGGGCAGGCTAAGGAGAAGGTGGTTGCAACGGAATGTTTTTGGCTTGTCGCTTAGCAGATGAGTTGGTTGATATTAGGTGAAGTAACAGGCACCACAGTTGGCAAGGGACAACAAAGAGTTCCTAAGTTGACCACAATTCGTCAATTCCTGATGAAAGTATGTTTAGTTTAGTTTAGAGATACAGCGTGGAGAGCAGTGATGGAAATGGGTTTTAGGAACTAGGGGTACTCTAAGGTCCGTGAGGCTGAGGTTGGGAAGGAAAGGGGGGGATTTTTTATGTGCGGTCATGATGACATTTCGGGTCGAGACTCTTCTTCAGAATGACAGTCAAGGGAAACTGGAGATATCTTCCATTCATTTGTCCTTAGTACCGTCTATATCTCTTGTTCCTCTTTCCCCTGACTCAGAAGAAGGGTCTCGACCCGAAATGTCATCTATTCCACTCTATGATCATTGCTTTCGTCCGTCTGTCCGCTCGTCCTTCGATGAAGCAGCGCAGGATAAAGCTGTGAATTCACGCCATTCCCCTCCCATTCCAAATCTGACCTTTCTGTCCTGGGCCTCCTCCATTGTCAGAGTGAGGCCCAGTGCAAATTAGAACAGCACCTCATATTTTGCTTGGGTAGCTTACACCCCAGCAGTATGAACAATGACTTCTGTAGCTTCAAATAGCCCTTGCTTTCCCTCTCTCTCCATCCCCTCCCCCTTCCCAGTTCTCCCACCAGTCTTACAGTCTCCGACTGCATTCTATCCCTGTCCCACTCATCCCCGACATCAGTATGAAAAAGGGTCTCGACCCGAAACGTCACCCATTCCTTCTCTCCAGAGATGCTGCCTGTTCCACTGAGTTATTTCAGCATTTTATATAGATACAGGTAAACAACCTTTTATCCAAAAGCCTTGGGACCAGACACTTCTC
Organism: Leucoraja erinaceus; assembly: GCF_028641065.1. Taxonomy (NCBI): domain Eukaryota; kingdom Metazoa; phylum Chordata; class Chondrichthyes; order Rajiformes; family Rajidae; genus Leucoraja; species Leucoraja erinaceus. The sequence goes on along the minus strand of NC_073378.1, from coordinate 61,166,014 downwards.
GGATTTCGGAATTTTTCGGATTTCGGAATGGAAGATTTTTAGCGTAGATTAGGTAGGTAGCGCGGGCGGCTTGAAAAGTCTGGAGCGGCTGCCTCCTCCCCGGAGACCGGGGAATCATTGTAAATCATTGCTTAAATGTTAGTCAGTTAGTTTGGAGGCAGTTTATGTGGTGGTGGGGGGGTGAAGGGGGAAACTTTAATTCTTAGTCCCCTACCTGGTCGGAGAGGCAGGGAGCGGGCAATGCCTTACCGGGTCGCCATGCAGTAAGCTCCGGAGCGCTGTGGCCGCCGACTCCCAACATCGCGGAGCTGGGGCTGCGGTCGTACGGCCGTGGGCGGCGCCAGTTGGAGCTCCGACCCCGGCGAACTCTACTCCTGGCTGCGCGGCGCTCCAAATCCAGCACGGCCCGCGGCCGGATGCCCGCAGCCCCAGCTTCGTGATGTTGGGAGTCGGCGGCCACAGCGCTGCGGAGCTTACTGCACGGCGACCCGGTAAGGCATTGCCCGCTCCACGCCTCTCCGACCAGGTAGGGGACTAAGAATTAAAGTTTCCCCCTTCACCCCCCCCCCCCCCCCCCCCCCCACATCAAAATAAAATCCCTCCAAACTAACTGACTAACATTTAAGCAATGATTTACAGATGTTTAAGTGTCTCCCCGGTCTCCGGGGAGGAGGCAGCCTCTACAGTAGTACAGACCTGGGTTGACCGTGGGTCGTTTTGGGTCAAGTCTGACACCAAACGCGAGCTTTGATGTGCAGACGACACCCTGGATAAAATGTCCGGTTTTCGGAGCTTTTCGGTTTCCGGAACTCCGGATAAAAGGTTGTGCACCTGTACATAGAAAATAGTTGCAGGAGTAGGCCATTCGGCCCTTCGAGCCATTCAATGTGATCATGGCTGATCATCCACAATCATCCCATTCCTGCCTTCTCCCCATATTCCCTTGATTCCGCTAGCCTGAAGAGCTCTCTCTAACTCTCTTTTGAATGCATCAAATGAGTCGTCCTCCACTACCTTCTGAGACGGATAATTCCACAAATTCACAACACTCTGGGTGAAAAGGTTTTTCCTCATCTCAGTTCTAAATGGCCTACCCCGTATTCATAAACTGTGGCCCTTGGTTCTGGACTCCTCCAACGTCGGGAACATGTTTCCTGCATCTAGCGTGTCCAATCCCTTAATAATTTTATGTTTCTATAAGATAGCCTCTCATCCTTCTAAATTCCAGTGGATGCAAGCCCAGTCGTTCCATTCTTTCATCATATGACATTTCTGCCAGTCCGGGAATTAACCTCGTGAACCTACATTCATTCAATAGCAAGAATGTCCTTTCTCAAATTAGGAGACCAAAACTGCACCCTATACTCCAGGTGTGGTCTCACCAGGGCCCTGTGGAACTGTAGAAGGACCTCTTTGCTCCTATACTCAAATCCCATCATTATGAAGGCTAACATGCCATTAATTTTCTTCACTGCCTGCTGTTTCTTGTATGTTTACTTTCAGTAACTGATGTACTGAGAGGCACGGAGGCAGAGAGAGAGAGAGAGAGGCACGGAGGCAGAGAGAGAGAGAGAGAGGCATGGAGGCACGGAGGCAGAGAGAGAGGCACGGAGAGAGAGAGAGCAGGGAGGCAGAGGGAGAGAGGCACGGAGGCAGAGAGAGAGAGGCGGAGAGAGAGAGAGAGAGGGGCACGGAGAGAGGGAGGCACGGAGGCAGAGAGAGAGGGAGGCAGGGAGGCAAATAAAATAACGTGGAATAATGAAATAACATGACTTTACCTGAGCTCGTGCTCACGGTCCAGTAGCCCTGACAGTGAGTTTAAGAAATTCTCCCTTGAATTTTATTCAACGGAACGCGGTGTTAAAACACAATTACATTTACTGTGGAATGTGGATCGACGAATTGATGACACATTGTATAACTACCTGTTAACTACTTGTTGTTAACGTGCTAACAGTGGTGTTAACAAATCTTTTCGTCTGAGTTGAATAAAATGAGAAACGGCTCGAATCCTTCTGCAGTACCCATTAAACCTGAGCTGGAAATTGAAAACTAGGGGAACGCCGTACCCCTGTGTACCCTCCCATTTCCATCACTGGTGGAGAGGCTCTTTGGCCCACTTTTACACTAAAGATCAATAACCAGTTCACACCAGTGTTATTCCACTTGAGCATCTACTCCCTGCACAAACGGGGTAACTTTCAGAGGCCAATTAACATACAAACACACACATCTTTGGAAATGGGAGGAAACTGGTATACCCCTGGAAAACCTATACCGTCACAGGGAGAATGTACAAATTCTATACAGATAGCACCCAAGGTCACAATTGATCCCCGGTGTCCAGCACTGTGCAGCAACAGCTCTACCACTGTGCTGCTCGTATGTGTGTGGGTGTCATTTGAATCAAGATCAACCATGGCTTTATATTCTCCACAATGTAATATCATGCAAATACTTTCCAGGTTCTCATATTTAGAAAAGGATTCTATGAGCTGGTCCGAAAAGCTGTCTTGCCAGATGAATCAATGTTTTCAAAGCAAGAATAGGAGAAAAACTATGATGTTTAATTTGTGTCAGATTTAAGCATGAAAACTTTGTGTTTTACAGAGATAGTGAAGAATATTATTGCAACCGATCCAGTCGCAAAAGAAGTCACTATTCTCTCAGAGTTGATGATTAATGTTTCATCCTGCATATCAATTAAACGCTTCATACCTCTGAAATCAAAAGAAGACTTGGAGGAAAAAGTGATAGAGTTAATGGCAGATAACACCTTCCTAGCTGGTAAGCATTGTATTTCTTCAGGGTAAGTTTGGGAAATGGGGCAAAAGCTTTAAGATTTTATCTGACTATGACTCTTTGATTCTGTTGATTTTACCAGTAGACTCTATTTAAGAGAGAGTTTATTTTCTAATGGATTGTATTCATCCTCTATTAATTCCTTTAATGATTGCAATTGAATTTAGTATAGGTAAAAGCCAACTATGTTGATCCAATAATGTGGGATTAAAATGTATGAATGCATAATATGTGAACATTTTCTTTACTATTTTATTAGAGATATTAAATCAATTATAGTTTTTAAAAAAAGGTAATACTATTTCAATAACAAACAAGGGAGGAATTTAACCTAGAATATTATTGGTGCCTGCAGAGCGACTGAGGCAGTTCCTGTGCAACAGGCAAATAAATGCTTTGTTCGTGGGCCCACAGCTAGCAATATTAAGTAGTGCATAATCCCTAGGGCTTCATTAGGTACCAAATTGCTTTTCTTTCACAGGTTCTACCCAGGCAGAATGTGCAAGGGACATTGAGAACCTTTACAACCTCTTTGTTTATTGTCACATGTTCCAAAGTTCAGTGAAAAGCTTTTGTTTTACTATGTGACAATAAACTAGAACTAAACTAGGATGCTTTCATAGGTAGACAGAATGGATGCTTTCATGGTCATCTTCCCAGATCTTTAGATATTTCGAGCGAAGAGGATGCAAAGGCTCTCAGGTTTCCCTTGCACATTCTGTTAGATTTACAGATACATCCATTTAAACGCCGAGGTTCACAAAGATAAGAATATTTTCAGTTTTCTCATTGGAAGATGCCAATTGATTTATTTCAGCCAGCATTTAGAATATTACTTTGCTAAGTTACTCTATACCAAGATAGAACTCCAATCAAGATAACATTAATGAGCGCCTGGCAGTAAATGGGTGATATCAGAGATGAGGCATTGCATTTCCTAATTTCTTAGCATCCAGTAATGCATTGTTAAAAAATAATATACTGACCTCTTTAACTGTGTCATTCCATTGAAAATTGCTGTAATTGTTGTTAAATGTATTGAAATAAAGGTTTACAACTTCTTTAAAATGGGCCCGAAAAGCATTAAAAAATTTGAAATACAGAGAATGCAGGAAATACGCAGCAGGTCCACCAATATCTATGATGAGAGATTACTTCTCATTGGAACCAGAAAAGTGAAAAACAGCATTTTTATATTGCAGAGAGGGAGATGTGGAAAAGGATGGTGACAAAGGTTCATATTAGTTGAAGTTTGATTGAGTTTAATTCAAACCAATGTGAGGTGATTCATTTTTGCGAAAACTAATGAGGTCAGGGCAAGAATCCAGAATGGGGAGGGGTCTTAGGCAGATTGAGGAACTGAGGACCTTATAGTAGTACATAGATCATAGATCCTGGCAACACAGGTAGATATCAGGAGAACGAAGGCATATGGGATAATGGCCTTCATTGGTTGACATTGAATACAGAAATAGTAAATTATTTTCAAAGTTTATAAAGGTTTGGCCAGAGCTCAGCTGGAGTACTGCATGCAGCTGTGGTCACCATGCTGTAGGCAGATGTGATAGTGTTGAAGAAGGTGAGAGGAGATTCACCAGGACGTTACCTGAATGGAGCAGTTAAGTTATGAGGAGAGACTGGAGAAGCGAGGTCTATTCATCCTGGAGCAGAGGAGGTTATGAAGGGACATGAATGTAAAACTATGAGCGTATCTATATATGGTATACCGCAGAAAACGTATCCCAACATCAGAGGTACGTAAACTAGAGAACATGAGTTTAGGGTAAGAGATTCGGAGGGAATTGGAGGTACATTTACCCAACAGAGTGGTAGGATCCTGGAATGCACAGCCTGAGGAAATGGTTGAAGCTGGGTCATTGACAGCATTTAAGCCATGTCCAGACGAGCATTTAAATCATTAAGGCCAGGGACCAAATGCTGGGATTTAGGATCAATGCAGAAGGGTGTCCTCCATTTGGCATGGAGTTGGGCTGAATGGCTGTATGATTTTGTGACTGTAATTCTCGAGACTCCTAGTGGGCTAGGATCGAAAACAAGGTGCTGTTCTTTGAGCTTGCAAGAGGTCAAAGACAGCAGTAAGAATGAGATAAAAAATTAACGTGGCAGCGAGCTGGAAAGTCAGGGTCACCTTTATGGACTTAACAGAATCTTTTGCAAATAGCTCACTCAATTGGCATTTGGTTTCTTAAATTAGAGGAGACTGCGTTGTAAAAACTGAATGCAAAACTAAAGTACAAATGAATTGCAGTTTGCTACATTGGTACCCTTTGATATGTAACACAGCATTTTGTCATTTACCGTACGCTAATATTAAACAACAAAATTTTTGACGTTAACATTTGTTAACATGTCTTCAGCCTATAAGAAAATACTGCACCTTTGAAGAAATCAGTAATACCCTACTACTCAAAATGGTGCATTGTTTTGACCAGTGGGGTTTACCAGAATTAGTTAATTATTGAGATCCCACTAAACACCATGAAAATAATGGCAGATTTTGGTGCATTGCTTGCACTCATCATTTGGATACCCTTAGGGAAGAAGCAAGGAGAGACAATTCTAGGATGGGCTTCACCCAATTAAGCAAGCAGCCAGAACATTTGATGAGTCAAGAAGGATCAACCATTTTGTCTATTCTCACAAAAAAACTGAGTCTTGTGCTTGTAATCATGTATTGTCTTTCTGCTGATTGGTTTGCACACAAATAAAACTTTTCACTGTACCTCGGTACATGTGACAATAACTAAACTAACTAACTAGAGGTCCCCAGCAATTACTCTTCAGGTATTGTGGTATAGAAATTGCACTTGAAAGCATTGCAGGACCACCTATTTCTATATTTGTGCAGCTATGCTTATTTCATTGGGCAAGCTACTTCCTCGGTATCAGGCTCACCTGAAAATTACAGGCCACAAAAAGGATGACAGAAGTGCCTCTGTTTTGGAACTGTCCATAAGAATGAATTTGTCACCAAGCATTATCAATAGGGCCATAGTGTCATACAGCATGGAAACAGGCCCTTCGGCCCAACTTGCCCATGCCAACCAACATGCTCCATCAACACTAGTCCTATCTGCCTGCGTTTGGTCCATGTCATTCTAAACCTATTCAAATGTCCAAACGTGGTGATAGTACCTGCTTTGGCTACCTCCTCTGGCAACTCATTCCATATACGTACCACCCTTAGTGTAAAAGAAAGTTGTGTCTCACGTTCCTATTAAATCTTTCGCCCTCTCATTTTAAATCTATGTCCTCAGGTTGTTGTTCCTCTATTCTGGGTTAAAGACTCTGCTCATTTACCTATCTATTGCTCTCATGATCAGATACACCTCTATGAAATCACCCCTCATCCTCCTGCACTCCAAGGAATAAAGTCCTAGCCTGCTCTCCGTAAAGCTTAGGCCCTTGAGTTCTGGCAACATCCTCATAAAAGAAGCATTGTTAGTATGATTTCAAACAGTGAAAGTATTTAGTATTTAAATTTCCCATTCTGGAAGTATACAAGACTGCAATTAATAATTTTCAGACAAATGTAAACAAAATGCTCTGATGATTAAACTGAAAATATTTAAGATCCTATTTCTAAGGATGTGTTGTGGTCCTATCTTTCCAGGTGTAATATTCGATTATGATAATGATGGCAACACCTCGAGAAGGGCACGATCATTGTCCTCTCCAGTTCCATCTCGACTGAAGTACACTATTCGGACCAACATTCTGCACAGCATGTCAACGGATTTGCTGGAAAATCCCAAATGGATATCTCAGCCCAAAAGTATTCCAACAGAAAGCCGCCGCTACAATCTTATCTTTATTCCATTGCAGGATATGATTGAGCGAGCGTTCATTGAAGTGCAGACTGGTCAAGATATTTCTAGTACTGCAGTACAGGTGGCAGCAATGCCATATCCCTGCCACAAAAACGATCAGTAAGTTGGCTGACACAGCCTTAATTTCTAGGAATCTTTACTTGATATTTACTTAGAAATCATGGTATGTTTACCGGACGGACAGTGTTGCCTGAGTGTTTACAACGTACCTATTTGGAAATCATAGTACATCATATCAAATCCTGTAAGAATTTGCAATTTAGAATGTTTCTTTCTGGCACAATTAAATATTGTGGGAGTATTTAAACCTGAAATTTAAACATAAGGAAAAATTAGTCAGGAAAGTAAACAAAGAGTATTTTGTATTTGGTTATTTAAGGAGTTTTTTACGAAGGGAAGTAGAGAAAATTCAGTGAAATATAGGTTGGTGAGCCTCACATCAATGGTAGGGAAGCTTTTGGAGAGAATTGTTAGGGATTGGATTTTCCCCTTTTTTTGAAGAGAGCAGGTGACTATCATCATGTTTACTAACTTCATAAGATCAAAAGTGATAGAAACATAGAAAATAGGTGCAGGAGTAGGCCATTCGGCCCTTCGAGCCTGCACCGCCATTCAATATGATTATGGCTGATCATCCAACTCGGTATCCTGTACCTGCCTTCTCTCCATACCCCCTGATCCCTTTAGCCACAAGGGCCACATCTAACTCCCTCTTAAATATAGCCAATGAACTGGCCGCAACTACCTTCTGTGGCCGAGAATTCCAGAGATTCACCACTCTCTGTGTGAAAAACGTTTTCCTCATCTCGGTCCTAAAAGGTTTCCCCCTTATCCTTAAACTATGACCCCTTGTTCTGGATTTCCCCAACATCGGGAACAATCTTCCTACATCTAGCCTGTCCAACCCCTTAAGAATTTTGTAAGTTTCTATAAGATCCCCCCTCAATCTTCTAAATTCTAGTGAGTACAAGCCGAGTCTATCCAGCCTTTCTTCATATGAAAGTCCTGACAGGAGCAGAATTAGGCCATTCAGCCCATAAAGTCTACTCCACCGTTTAATAATGGATTTTCTATCTCTCACTCCTAACCTTATCCTCCTGCCTTTTCCCCATAACCTCTGACACCAGTATCCTGCCTTCTCCCCATAACCTCTGACACTTGATCAAGTTTTTTGAGGAGGTGATGAAAGTGATTGATGAAGGTTGGGTGATGGATATTGTCTACATGGGTTTTAGTAAGACATTTAATGAAGTGTTCTGGATCAGCCCCCATGGTAGGCTGATCCAGAACATTAAGATCCACGGGATTAATGGTTGTATGGAGCCAGAACTGTCTTTCTGATGAAAGATGGAGAGTTGTGGTGGGAGGACAATATTCAGACTGGAGTTCTGTGTCCCGTGGAGTTCTGCAAGGATCAGAGCTGGGACTAGTGTTGTTTGTGATATATATAAAAGTCTTGGATGAACATATATGAGCTGGTTAGTAAGTTTGCAAATGCCACCAAGATTGCCAGTGCCTCGAGCTATGAAGGCTGTCAAAGTCTACAGCGGGATATAGATCAGCTACAGAAATGTGCGGAGAAATGGCAGATGGAGTTTAGTCAGAGCACGTGTGAGGTGTTGTACTTTGGGAGATCAAATGTAAGGGGAAAACCTATAATTAATAGCATGACCCTTAATAGCATTGATGTACAGAGGGATTTTGGGGCTCAAGCCCATAACTCCCTGAAAGTGTCAACATAATTAGATAAAGTGGTAAAGGAGGCATATGGTAGGCCTGTATTCATAGATCGGGTCTTTGAGTATAAGTGTCAGGAAGTCATGATGCAGCTTTATAGGACTTTGGTTAGACCACATTTAAAATGTTGCATGCAGTTCTGGTCGCTCCATTTCAGGAAGGAAGTGGAGGCTTTGGAAAGGGTGCAGAGGGGGTTGATCAGATTGATGGCTGGATTAGGAGGTAGTAGCTACAGGGCGAGGTTGGAGAATCTTGCTTTCTCTGGAATGCCAGAGGTTGTAGAGAGACCTAATCAAAACATGTTAAATTATGAAAGGTATAGATAGGTTAGACATTCAGAACCTTTTTCCCAGGCTGGAAAAATCTAATAGTGGATTGCATATCTTTAAAATGAGAAGGGCTCAGGTTAAAGGCGATGTAAGGGGTACTTTCCATCCACCATCTGGTGAAGTAAAGGTGTACTTCATACCATTCTGTTCCATTAGGAATTCAAATAAAATGTGCAAAATAGAAGAAGATTGTCCAAAACTACAACTATTTGAAAGTCAAATGTGAGAATTTTTTAAAAGTTGTCGGATAGCTGGCTATTATGTAATAGATGATCCAATGCCTTTAGCCTTCATGCATTTCCTGTGACTATATGTGGTAACTATGGTTTGTATACTTTTTGCTCCAATATCATTTTTCTTATGTAATGATGTTAGAATTGCAAAATGTAATTGGCACAGTGTCACACCTGGTAGAGCTACTGCCTCACAGCTCCAACGACATGGGTTCATTCCTGAACTCCAGTGCTGTCTATGTCGAATGTTTATAGTCTCCATATGACCATGTGAATTTTTACCAGGTGCTCTGGTTTCCTCCCATTTCCAAAAATGTACATGGCAGGTCAATTTTTTCACTGTAAATTATCCCACGATTGTAGTTTAGTGGTTGAATCTGCGATGGGGAAGAAGTTGATGTGACTGGGGAGAATAAAATGCATTTGGGCATTATTAGTAATTGGTCTTCGATTGTTAGCACAAACTCAGTTCCGAATTACCTGTTTCCATGCTGCATCTCGATGTGACCCATTGGCTCTGTGGTAAATCATAACTTCTGCAATGTTCTTGGGTTTCTTTGTCTTCACAATTGCATTTACTTTTTCTTTGATCAGTTGAAACCTTTTTGTAGATTCATTTGACATAGATAAACAACTTATTTCTCTCCAAACACATACATGCTTTTTTAAACTTTCTGTTCATTTGTGCCTGGAAACAGTATTTGAAATTTTCATTCATCAGTTTGTGAGGCTGTTGGTACATATTCTCTAAGGTAGACACAAAATGCTGGAGAAACTCAGCGGGCGAGGCAGCGTCTATGGAGAGAAGGAATTGGCGGGAAAGAACGAAAGTAGGTGGAGACAGTGGGACCAGTGGGAGGACTGGAAATAGGGGGGGAGGGGAGGGAGAGAGAGAGCACGGGCTACCTGAAGTTAGAGAAGTCAACGTTCATACCGCTGGGGTGTAAACTACCCAAGCGAAAAATAAGATGCTGTTCCTCCAATTTACACTGGGCCTCGCTCTGATAATGGAGGAGGCCCAGGACAGAAAGGTCAGATTTGGAATGGAAAGGGAAGTTGGGCCACCGGGAGATCAGTTTGGTTAAGACGATCTCTCCGCCTACTTTCTTTCTTTGTCCTACCCCCTCCCCTGACATCGGTCTGAAGAAGGGTCTCGACCCGAAACGCCGCCAATTCCTTCTCTCCATAGATGCCGCCTCACCCGATGAGTTTCTCCAGCTTTTTGTGTCTACCTTTGATTTTACCAGCATCTGCAGTTCTTTCTTAAACGGGACATATTCTCAAATGCTCAGACAATTAATTTCTGGAAGTATTGCGTATGAACACAAATCGTATGAATATTAATTGTAATATTGGTGCTTATACTCCTTATCCACATTCAAGTTAAAATTAGAATGTGGCTGAGTATCTGGATCATCAATCACCTGGTTCGATGCCACCTTGTAATCACCACGTTGTCAAACTATTCCATTTGATGAAGCCAGTCATTGTAGCTTCCCCTTGCGATAACTTTGTTCTATTCTAATCTATCTTTTCCTTTTTGTTGTTATTCAATGCTTATGGAACAGTTTGAGGTGAGTAGAGGATTGGCTTTCTTCCTGCCTTGCAATGAATTCAGGCATTATAAAATATAGTAATTGTGTAGTTATCTTTAAATATATATGTATCCATACTCCCTTCAGTACAGCTTCAATTTTCTGATCCAGTCTTTTCCGATCAACATTGGTTGTTTGGTACAATAATCTACTGCCATGGGTAATAGTATTTGCTGATTCTGATCCAAGATTATATCTGATCCAAAATCTTCAATATTTATTCTGAATATGTTTTTGAGTTTACTGCAGTTCATCAGTGATATTGGCTGAGCTGACAGTATATTTTCATGCCTAATTAAGCAATCTTCTGCCATGACAAAGCTCGTGATGATGCAGTGATACCTCTGTCTTGAAGTTATTCTGCTTTTCAACATTGCTTCTGATGATCTTAATCCATTATAGGATTCAAGGAAAGTGCGTTCACGCCACGGCACTGTTTACACCAATCTTTCCACCACTATGCACAAGAAGCACAATAAGCACAATATGCCATTGTATGCAGATGCCGAGAAATGTGTTCAGCTCTGGCTGAACAATTTCTAATCTTGTGATGTGGACTCGATAAGAATAATCCAGTATTAATCTAACTCTCCATTATTCTTGTGCCTCAATGCACTGTAGACTTGTTCTCTGTAGCTTTTTGATTCAAAATCCTCCCTTCTGTGAAGACATTAAACCACCGGGGTTGCTTTGGGCTTAGACTTGGATATTGAAGATACGTACTGATTTTTCTGATAGCTAAAACCTGTTTTTTTAATTTTAAATTGATGTGAGTATGGTGGGCAGCTTTTGTTGAACCTGTAGCAGCTTTCCAAGCCAGCCTCACCTACATGTATTGAATTGTTTGGGAGCTGTAGCCTTCACTACCACTCTGTGATGATAGTTAGTTTATATTTGTTCTCTGGCATTAGCATTTTTGTTTTAGTATTTATCATCATTACTTCCATACATGGTACATGTGACAATAAACTGACCTTAAAACCTTGAACCTTGATATTGCAATGTTGTCCTTAACATTAGAGTTACTGTATTTCAGTGCCAATTTAGTGTAAACGCCATCCTCCCCGATTCATTAAATTACATAATTGCAATGCCCTTCTTAATGTAATTTACATTTTATTGAACCCATTGTGAGTGTAGACACTGCAGTCTCTGCATTATCTATTTAGCATCAACTATCTCCTCTGGTAGCTTGTTCCATGCACCCACCACCTTTTGTATAAAAAAGTTACCCCTCAGGTTCCCTCTTAAATCTTTCCCTCTGCATTTTAAAGCTATGTCCTCTGGTTCTCGATTCCCCTGCTCAGGGCAAAAGATTCTGTGTGTTTACCCGAACTATTCTTCTCATGATTTTTTTTTTACACCCCCTCATTCTCCTGTGCACCAAGGAATAAAGTCCTAACCTGCTCAACCTCTTCTTGTAGCTCAGGCGCTCGAGACCTGGCAACATCCTCGTAAATCTTCCCTGCACCCTTTCCAGCTTGACAACATATTTCCTAAAATATGGTGACCAAAACTAAACACAATACTCGAAATGTGGCCACACCAGTGTCTTGTAAACTGCAGCATGACTTCCCAACTTCTATACTCAGTACTCTGATTGGTGATGGCCAATGTGGCAAATGCCTTGTTGACCACACTATCTACTTGTAATGCCACTTTCAAGGCACTAGTGGCGCCCCAAGGTCCCTCTCCTCTACAACACTTACAAGAACCTACCATTCATAGTGTAGGTTCTGCCCATGTTAGACTTCCCAAAACGTGACCCCTCATATTTCTCTGAATTATATTCTATCAACCATTCCTCAGCCCACCTGTCCAACTGTTCAAGACCCTGCTGCTATTTTTGACAACCATCTCACTATCTACAATACCACTTTTATATCATCTGCAAACTTGCTAATCATGCCATGTTTGTTCTAATCAAAATCATTGATATCAATGACAAACAACAATGGGCCCAGCACCGAACCCTGAGGCACACCACTCATCACAGAACTCCAGTTGGACAAACAACCTTCCACTATTACCCTCTGCTTCCTTCTATGAAGCTAATTTTCTATCCATTCAACTATCTCTCCTTGGGTCCCATGTGCCTTCCAGAGCAGCCTACCATGCGAAACCTAGGATGTGGAGAGGATGTTTCCACAAGTGGGATAGTCCAGGACCAGAAGTCATAGTCTCAGAATAAAAGGACACTCCTTTAGGAAGGAGATGAGAAGGAATTCCTGTAGTCAGAGGGTGGTAAATCTGTGGAATTCATTGCTACAGAAGGCTGTCGAGGCCAGGGTCAATGGATATTTTTAAGGCAGCAAGATGGATTCTTGATTAATGCAGGTGTCGGGGGTTATGGGGAGAAGACAGGAGAATGGGGTTGAGAGGGAGAGATAACTCAGCAGGTCAAGCAGCATCTCTGGGGGAAAAAGAATAGATGATGTTTTCGGTGGAGACTATTCTTCAGACTGAGAGTCAGGGGAAAGCAAAACTAGAGATATAAAAAAGTACAAACTAAACAACTAGAGATATGAAAATATGGAGCCCACAATGGTCCATTGCTGTCTGTGCAGAAGGTGATGACGAGTGGATACAAACAGTGAAACTAAGCAGAACGACAGTGAAACTAGTAGGTTGTCTAGGTTGGGGTTACTATTGTATTAGGTTGCCTCACAATCCTTGTTTTTTAAACATGGGCAATATGCTATGCACTTTTGTTACATATTTGTAATATAAAAGTGGGGTCATATTCTATCTATGTTGTGTTAGTGTTGTTTCGGAAATAAACATTGACTTTCTCTAACCGTACAGCATGCCCGTATTTATCATTTGTCTTTGTCAAACAAGTATCTATATTAACTATCCTGCTATTAATGTTGATATTCATGATCAAGAATGTTTGATGCTTTTATCATATTGATCAGATGAGGAAATGTTATACTTGCATCATTTTGATGAAAATAAAATTCTCAAAAATTAAAGGAGCCATTTTAGTTCAATATTCAAATTTATCAGATCTATTACTTGCTGATGGCAGCATCACACCTTAAATGCAAACATATTAAACTTATAGAAATGCTCCCTTAATAGAAGAATATAAAACACAAAAAAGAACAGGAGTAGCTTGTTCTGTCATTGAGCAAGATCATTGCTGATTTTCAATCTCAAACATAATTTCCCTTGAATTCTATAACAGTCACCTATCTATTGATCTACCTATCCATTCAGTGATTAAGACTTCACAGTCTCTGAATAGAGAGTTCCAAACATTTACCACCCTTTGAGTGGACATTTCAGACCCGAACCTTATTTCACCACTGCGACGTGTCTTTGAGAATCCTCAGTCAGGGTAAATATCCTCCCCTGCATTGATTTTGTTGAGCCTAGGGGCCTGTCCTACGCCAATTTTTTTTTTTTTTTTAGGCAACTGCCGGCGACTGTCATAGTCATAGCAGGTCACCGAAAAACCGGTGACAAACTACGTCATCCTGGCAACAACTTATGACAGTGCCTGTAGTTGCCTAAAAAATCACGTAAGTGAGACAGGCCCATAAAGATTCATTTACATTTCAAAAGATCACCTCACATTCTTATAAACAATTGCAAGGCCCAAGCTACTCTGTCAGTCCTCGCATGACAAACATGCCCTCCCGAAAACCAGATAGCTGAATCTTTGGTGCACTATCTCTATAATAATTATATAATTGTTTAAGTATGGTGACTATACTTGTACGATGCAATGTCAAAAATCGCAAGAATGTTTATTTGTCCTTTGCACCAGTTGTGAACTGAAACAATGAAATTCTGCAAATTGCTGAAAAATTTACAAGCATGTAAGATGCGACAACAAGAGCAACAATAAATATTAATTATATTATCAGATATTCCAAGTAAACCAGGGCATGATAGTGCAATCCTAGTAGTGCAAAGTCCATAATGGTTTGGTGCTGAGATAGAATTGTGGTTAGGGTTATGCAGAAGTTGGAGAACCGAATAGTTGATGGGTAGAAGCCATTTGTGAACAGCTGGAAGTAATGGTCTGTATTGTCTCCCTGAAGGTAGCAGCGAGAAGACAGTATGGCCATGGTAGTGTGAGTCTTCTAAATAACAAAAGTTGAATTCTGAAATGTGCCATGTCATGTCTGTTGGGACTAATCATGCATTCTTGTACAATTCAATTATTCTAACACAATCTTTTCCGACAGGTTTCTCAACAACATAGGCTTCTTTCTTCCATTGCTAATGATGCTGGCGTGGTTGATTTCCATGGCTTCCCTGGTGCGGAGACTTGTGTTTGAAAAGGAGCTTAGACTGGAAGAGGTAATTAAATATATGGAGCTCCTGAGATTATGTTTTGTCTGTTGTGCAAGAAATTCACATGAGAATTTTAGTGCAAGCTGCTAAGTGAATGCATTATTATGGTTGAAGGTAAGCTAAAACATGAATTTAAATATTTTGAGGACTATCTTGTGAAGCAGGTGAAAATCATGATTGTAAATGCTTTATGGCCATAAAATGCACGTTGTACGGTCAAATCACCAGGTATAGTCTCCTGTGTCCAATTTCTCACCACCCAACATACTTGTAAGCCCACTGGCTATTAACGTAGCTGAGCTGATATCCAAATGTACAGAGCATGTGCCACCAAATCGCCTATATGCTTCTTACACATACCAATCGGAGGCCATATATCTCTTTCAGTATATTATTGTCATGTATAAAAACACAGGGCAGAAGATGTCATGATCTTGCATATGCCAAACTGGCAAAATGTATTACATCAATCCACTTTCTTCAGTTTGCTGGTATTGTATAGATGGATCTGATAGCCAGTTGGGAGACCCTCAAATCTCCATCAAATTACACTTTTTTTCATTTTTTTTGCTCATTTTTGGTGGATTTGTAAAGTAGTCAAAATATGGAAATTTTTTCAAAAATGTATTTGAAAACAACTCTGTTGACCATTGCTAAATATACTATATATTTGTGTCAATCTTTCATATTCTATTTCCAAAATCCATTCTAATTACTACAATGGAAGAAAAGCATAGTGAAATACATGAATCTAAGGATGAGCATGTGGCCATCGCTGACAGAATTGGTTTATGTGAACTCAATTTCCTGGGTGGCCATTATCAGCTTGCCTTCCTTCAAATGTCTCAGCAATGTTGTGTCTGGTTCATTTGAGAAATGACAATACCAGTAAACTGGCCCCTATTAAGGGCTGAACATTCCAGATCTCTCCCTTAAAAAAAGTGTGCTAAAGAATCTCAGCCAGTCTGGCAGAATCTCTGGATAACGTGGATAGGTGATGTTTTGTGTTGGGACCCTTCTTCTGATTGACCTCTCCCTAGCGTTAAGCCCCTGTCCCACTTACGTTTCCTTGGCACGCTAATTACGCGACCACATGGTCGCGTTGAGGCTCGACGGTCCCGCGAAGGTCCCGCGCAATTTCATGCACCGGCACAGCCGTCTGGAGCGCGTGACGTCATTTGAAGATGGACACAAAATGCAGGAGTAACTCAGCGAGACCGACAGCATCTCTGGAGAGAAGGAATGGGTGACGGTTCGTGTCAAGACTCTTCTTCAGTCTGAAAGAAGGGTCTTGACCCGAATAGTCACCCATTGCTTCTCTCCAGAGATGCTGCCGGTCCCGCTGAGTTACTTCTGCATTTTGTGTCTATCTTCAACTGCAACTTCAGAAAAATTCCTTTATTTGCGCTCTTGTTTACTGATGGTACATTATGTAGTCTCCATTATTGTGCACAGTTTCGAAATATGTTTGGAGTTTGGAGGTCTCTAACAGTATTTTATATTTTACAGTACATGAAGATTCTGGGAGTGAAACCGGTAACCAACTTTCTGGTCTGGTTTTTGGACAACTTCATCATCTTGATAATCAGCAGTGCTGCCATCACTATTATCCTTAAAGCAGGCCACATTCTCCCAAACAGTAATGGATTCATAGTTTTCCTCTATTTTGTGGATTTTGGAGCTTCAGTTATTTCATTGGGCTACTTGATTTCAGCCTTTTTCAGCCATGCTAATACAGCAGCCCTCAGTGCCTGTTTGCTCTACATCATTACCTTCTTTCCCTACATGGTTTTTGTTGTCGTACAGAACCAGCTCAACTTCTCCAGCCAGATTCTAATCGTAAGTAGTGCACGCCATTTTGTAACACCCTGCACATTTCTGCAGTTATCACTTAAATGATTGAACTGAAATTGATATTCTTTTGAGGAATGTCAATCTGTGCTACATCAAGCAAGTTCAAATGCAAAGAAAGATTCATATTTTTTCAGGAAAACATGAGGAATGGTGCATTGTGACAGACCTGTTAAAATATGTAAAAAGAGGGATAATAAAGATACCAATAGTAATTACAGCAATTGAAAAGTGCGCAAAGATGGGCTGGAGATCTAAGAACAAATTATTATTTTTTGCTTGGTTTTGTTGGGTAGAGAGAGCCCAATACTGCAAGATTTCTTTGTTATCTTAGTGGGGTGGCCTTAGCAAAGTACCTAATTTGATGACGTCTGATGGCACTACCATCCTAATAATGTAATAGAACGCTATTTTGCATGGCGTGTGTAACTTAGTCATGTGATTCGTTTATCTTGTTAATTAAGTAACAGTTGGAGTTGAGCAGGAAACGAGTTTTCAGAAGTCTAACAGCAGGCAGACATTTTGTAGAATGGAATTTGGGGCTGTAGATGGTATTGGCAGAAATGATGACTCTATAGATTTTTTAACCATATGTTGCGAGTGGGAAATGGAATTTGAATGATGCGAGAACAGAACCAATAGTTGGGTCAAAGGTAAATGCCAGCATCGATCGGATGGGGCAAATGGCTAGTTTCCATACAGTTTTCACTATGTAATTCGATATCAGTGATCAATCTACATATTTTTCATAAAGACTCTTACCACATTAGGTTGTATAAATTTTAACTAATATAGTTATTATATATGATATATAAACCTTATAACACTTAAAACTATTAGTAATAATTTTATTAAAATCTAAATTCCATCTAGTGTCTCTTATGCACGACTGCATTCAGCCAGGGAGCCTATATTATCACCCTTTTTGAAGGGGAAGGACCAGGTAAGAAACTTATGAGATGTGTTATCAACTTGTTTGACATTATGGTGATAAAAACTATGAGGAAAATATAATTTGACTTGTGTATTCTGTATTGATTGTGGCATTGAATGGAAAGCAAAGTAATAAAACTTCCTGCTAAATATTTGATTCAAAGTAAGATCTATTTAAAAAATATAAATATCTCATTTGAAAGACTAAATTCTATTTAAAGAAATGTGATTTTCTCGGAACATGAATCTTTATTTCCGCCTCATCCGCTGAGTTTCTCCAGCATTTTTGTCTACCTTTATTTCTGGGCGTCATTTTTTATCACTAAAATAAATAAATATTTTTGGCAGATGTTTATGCTTTTCAACTTAAATTCTAATGCTCCTTTGTCATCCTCCATTTGTCTTTTTGCCAAATCATCCCTGAATTTGAAAACTGAAAACTTTATTTCCATGAAATATACCTTTAGTACATAGAACATTACAGCATAGAAACAAGCCCTTTGGCCATTCATCTCTGCGCTAATCATGATGCAAATCTATCTAATCTCGTTTACATGTTCATTTTGTGTATCACTCTATTCCCTGCCTGTTCATGTCTGCCGAAGAGTTTGGAAACATTGCCGTGGTATCTGCTTCTACCACCTCCCTTGGCATAATGTTCCAGGCACCTATAGCACTCCGTGTAAAAAAAACCCTGCTTTGTAGATCTTTATCCCCCCCCATCTTCACCTTCAACCGATGCCCTCTAATATTTGACATTTCCACCCTCGGTAAAACACTATGACACTCCTCGTTACTGATGCCTCTCATTATCTTATATACATCTACACTATCTCCTTTACCACTCTATCACGTGTTGACACTTTTATGAAGTTGTGGATATGCACGCCAAGATCCATCCATACATTAATATTCTAGAGCACCAACATTTAATATTTTCCTTTGTCTTGCATTCCACCTCCCAAATTAAAAATCCTGTAAACTTCGATGTCTTCATATTTTCTTCACATGTAAAAAGTGTGGCTATCCTTAATGTCATTATAACAAGGATGATATTGATTGACTTGCTACAGCAAAATTCATCTTATTAACCAATTAATTTCAGGGAACAATATTTATAAGAATTCTTACAATTATGGTGCAAAGAAGAAATGTAGGGAAAAAGCTCAGGCCTAGCAAGTTATCCCTTATTATAATATCCATTTTTATTGTTGAATTCATTATTACTCGAAAATAGGTCTGGGATTGCAGTCTGCTATTACCTCTTGCTGTTTGCTTCCAAAGCAGACGTGGTAAAAAACAAACTCGGATGACTCCTGCATGCAGCTAATACCAATCATGTTCTTCATCCTTTACCGTCCAGCTAACATCAGAAGTAACTGGTTGGCTCAGTTTAAATGGATGTGCAATGACTCTCCAGGCAATGCCAGTGTAGAAAGGAAAGGGAACTGAGTGTTCTGATGGAAAAGGTGAAGAAGAGAAGCAATGTATGCTTTTGCAGGGGATTAGGAAGCCACATCTGTTTAAAGAGATTTGTTGGATGTCACAGAATACAACCATTTGTTGTCCAGCATATGGGAAGAGCAGTTGAGATGGAAGCTTGGAAGAGTTTCAGTGATGCCATATTCAGTGATGTTGCTATATTTTTTCTGAATGATGGCAATCATGATCCCACTGTCACCTTACTGGTGCCCTTACAGTTGTCTGTCAACTAGTACTCAGTCTGATTTTAATCGCTTAATTGCTCAGTGTCGTCTGTGACTCTACCACCAAAGTTCAACAGCCTTCCACCAATCAACCACAACATTAGCATTGTGCAGAAGGAATGAAATAGACCATTGAGGGATTGTTCAAGGGTGAATACTTGATATTTACAACTTCTTATCTAAAAGCAGTTGCATAGAAAGTTTACTGCTTTCTTCTTTCTTCTCTTAATCTTCCTCCTGTACTTCATTTGGGATATGGGAAGAAACCAGAGCACGAAGCAGAAATATGCGTGATCTTGGGGAGAACATAATATGTGATATAACATAATGTTCACTAGTTTTAAATCTGAACATATTATAAACCTGCTGTTGTATCTTTGCAGAATTGGATCTAGTCAGAGATGTACTTTTGTTTACAAAATGAACTTTTATGTTCCAGGAATCCAATGGAATAACATGTATGAAGTCATTGGGAGTGCAGATAATGTGTCTTTTGCGTGGGTTTGCTGGATGATTGTAATCGATTCAGTGATATATCTCATTCTTGGCTGGTATCTACATAACATCTTCCCTGGTGAGAAAAACAATATTTTTTAATTGTAATTGTCATTGCAAATTTGTAATGATTTATATCATTAGTTTGGGGGAACACATTTACTTTAAAAGATTATTTTAAAAAGCCAAGGGCTACATGGTTATTTACAGAGGCAATCTGGAATGTACTTACTGAAATTCATGTTGCTGTACATTGTTTATTTATAATAAATTAAATAAGGATTACATTAGAACATTGTGGAAGATAGTTAAAGGCACTATAATACGAACAAAGAATAATTTGTTTGTTTTCTAATGGTTTAAAGCAATACATTGTAGAATGCTTTACAAAATCTTAAAGATTATGGCCAATTTTCTGTGTACTATTGCCAATTTTTCATTCTAAACTTGTCTGTTAATTCCATGCACCTCTCTTTTTGTCGGAACATTATATTTTTCTTCAAATGATCATGGTGCTATATTTGAAATTATATTCTAATGGGAATTGTTATGAATAAAGAGGTCTTGTTTTATTTGGAATTATCTGTAAGATCTATAGAACATAGAGGAAACACATCACAGGAACAGGCCCTTCGATCCACAATGTCTATGTCAAATCTGCTTGCACATGATCCACACCTCTCCATTCCCAGAATATAGAAACATAGAAACATAGAAAGTAGGTGCGAGAGTAGACCACCAGGTCCGTCGAGCCCGCACCGCCATTCGCTCATGGCTGAACACTAAACAGACACACTTACCCACAAACAGTAGACACAAGACACAGAACACAAGACACTACCCTCCCCCTTATACCGCTATCACCCCTCTCCACCCCAAGAACCTCGTGATCTCCTGGGGGAGGCAAAAAAACGGATAAAAACCCAGGTCCAATTCGGGAAAAAAATCCGGGAAATTCCTCTCCGACCCCAATCCAGGCGATCGACACTTGTCCAGGAGATCACTCAGGTCTTACTATACTAACCATACCTAGGTCCATATCCCTGCCCTCTCCCCGTAGCCCCTTATCCCCTTGGCAGCTAAAAAACCATCTATTTTAGTCTTAAATATATTTAAAGTTTCTGCTTCCACTGCTCCCTGGGGCAGTGAATTCCATAAATTAACCACCCTCTGGGTGAAGAAGTTCTTCCTCATCTCAGTTTTAAAAGAGCCCCCCCTTATTCTGCAACTATGTCCCCTAGTTCTAGTTTCCCCGATCATTGGGAACATCCTCGGTGCATCCACCCGATCAAGGCCCCTCACGATCTTATATGTTTCAATGAGATTGCCTCTCATTCTTCTAAACTCCAAAGAGTAGAGTTCCAGCCTACTTAACCTTTCCTCATATGTCAATCCCCTCATTGCAGGAATTAATCTTGTAAACCTTTGCTGCACTGCCTCCAGGGCTAGTACATCCTTTCTTAAGTATGGACCCCAGAACTGTACACAGTATTCCAAATGTGGTCTCACTAATACTGTGTACAGCTGCAGCAAGACCTCCGTGTTTTTATACTCAATCCCCCTAGCAATAAAGGCCAAAACTCCATTGGCCTTCCTGATTGCTTGCTGCACCTGCATACTAACTTTCAGTGATTCATGTACTAATACCCCTAGATCCCTTTGCGTTGCATTACAACGCAGCTCCTCCTCATTTAGAAAATAACTTGCCCTATCATTTTTTTTCCAAAAGTGAATGACTTCACATTTATTAGTATTAAATTTCATCTGCCAAGTTGTTGCCAACTCACCTAGCTTATCTATATCCTTTTGCAGACTCTTCCTATCCTCCTCATCCCTTACTTTTCCTCCCATTTTTGTATCGTCCGCAAATTTTGATATATTACACTTGGTTCCCTCCTCCAAATCATTTATATAAATTGTGAACAACTGGGGTCCCAGCACCGACCCTTGCGGAACCCCGCTAGTTACCGGTTGCCATCCCGAGTATGAACCATTTATCCCCACTCTCTGCTTCCTATTTGTTAGCCAATCCTCTACCCATGCTAATATATTACCCCCAATCCCATAATTTTTTATTTTTAGCAATAGTCTCTTATGTGGCACCTTGTCAAAAGCCTTTTGGAAGTCCAAGTATACCACATCCACCGGTTCCCCTTTATCCACCCGGGTTGTTACTTCCTCAAAGAATTCGAGCAGATTCGTTAAACAGGACTTCCCCTTCACAAAACCATGCTGGTTCTGTCTGATGAAGTCATGTTCATCCAAGTGCCCCGTTAGTGTTTCTTTAATAATTGTCTCTAACATTTTACCCACCACCGATGTTAGACTAACCGGTCTATAGTTACCCGCCTTCTGTTTACTTCCTTTTTTAAATATAGGTGTTTAAATATAGGTGTTACATTGGCCATTTTCCAATCCACTGTATCCATGTGTCTATCTAAAAAAGTAAATGCCACCCTGGTATCTGCCTCCACCACCATCCCTGGTAGTGTGTTCTAGGCACCCACCACCCTCTGAGCAATAAGCTTGCCCTGCACATCACATTTACACTTTGTCCTTTTCACTTTAAAACTATGCCCTCTAGCCTTTGATATTTCCACCGAGAAAAAGGTTTTGACTCTCTACCCTCTCTATACCTCCCACAATTTTATATACTTCTATCAGGTTTTCCCTCAAACTCCAGCATTCCAAATAGGGTATCCAAGTCTTCTTATATCGAATACCCTCTATTGCAGGCAACATTCTGGCAAACCTCTTCTGCACCCTCTCCAAAGACTCCACACCATTCCTGCAATGAGGTGATGGGAACTGCAAAGGCAGCTTAACCAAAGTCCAATAAAGATACAATGTGACTTCCTGACTCTTATAGTTAATGTCCCAACCAATGAAGGCAAGCACGTCATAAGCCTTCTTTACTACCTATTTTTGTCTTTCCATATTCAGGGTTCTAAAGATTTGGACCCTAAGATTGCTCTGCACATCAAGGGTCATGCCTTTAATTATATATATTGGCCCCTTACTATTGACCTCCCAAAGTGCAACACCTCACATGTGATCAGATTAAACTCTATCTATATCCCCCTGTTTACCACAGCCCTCTAATACAGCTATCTGGTTATCGGCTGCAAATTTTGTAGCTGAACCATCTACATTTATGTTTAAGTAATTTAAATATATCACAACCAACAGAGGATCCAGACCAGATCCCTGCAGAACTCCACTGGTCACAGATATCCAGCTTGAATAAAGACCTTCCACCATAACACTCTGTCTTCTATCAGAAAGCCAGTTCTAAATCCATACGATCAAGCCACTGTGAATTGTGCCTTTCCTCTTGAACTATGTATAAAAGCAGTATTCCAACCACAGTTTAACCAATGCATTGTACAATTTTGTTAGCACATTCTTGTTAAATGCAAAAATATAATATATAAATATAACATAGAAATCCTTTTTCCTTTTTCATGACCATTTCTGCTAGCATAGAAACATAGCAAAGAAAAATAGGTGCAGGAGTAGGCCATTCGGCCCTTCGAGCCAACACCGCAATTCAATATCATCATGGCTGATCACTTAAAATCAATACCCCATTCCTGCTTTTTCCCCATATCCCTTTATTTCTTTAATCCGAAGAGTTAAATCTCACCACCTCTTGAAAAACCCCAGTGAAATTGCTTCCACTGCCTCCTGTGGCAGATAATTACTCTGCACTCTCTGAATAGCAATAATGTCCTTCCTCAAATTGTGACCAAAATTGTACACAATAGTCCAGGTGTGGTCTCACCAGGGCAGCAGGACTGCAGTAGGACCTCCTTGCTCCTAAACTCAAATCCTGTCGCAAGTAGGACTAACATGCCATTAGCTTTCTTCACTGCCTGCTATACCTGCATGCTTACTTTCAGTGACTGATGTACAAGCACACCCAGGTCTCGTTGAACTAATCTGACACCTATCAGATAATAATCTGCCTTCCTGTTCTTGCCACCAAAGTGGATAAACTCACTTTTATCCACATTATACTGCATCTGCCATGCATCTTCCCACTCACCCAACCTATCCAAGTCACCCGGCAGCCTCATAACATCCTCCTCGCAGCTCTTACTGCCACCCAGCTTTGTGTCATTCGCAAACTTGGAGATGTCACATTTAATTCGGTCGTCTAAATCGTTAATATTTATTGTAAATAGCTGGGGTCCCAGCACCAAGCCTTGCGGCACCCCACTAGTCACTGCCTGTCATTCTGAAAAGGACCCGTTGTTTCCGACTCTTTGCGTCCTGTATGCCAACCAGTTCTCTATCCATGTCAATACCCTACCCCCAATACCATGTGCTCTAATTTTGCACACTAATCTCTTGTGTGGGACTTTGTCAAAGGCTTTTTGAAAGTCCAGATACACCGCATCCACTGGCTCTCCCATATCCATTCTGCTTGCTACATCCTCAAAAAATTCCAGAAGATTCGTCAAGCATGATTTTCCCTTCATAAATCCATGCTGACTTTGACCGATCCTGTCACAGCTTTCCAAATGCGCTGATATAACATCTTTAATAATCTTCCCCACTATCGATGTAAGGCTAACTGGTTTATAATTCCCCATTTTGTCTCTCCCTCCTTTCTTAAAAAATGGAGTTACATAGGCTACCCTCCAGTCCACAGGAATTGATCCAGAGTTGTGAGAACATTAATCACCATTGCATCCACAATTTCTAGGGCCACCTTCTTGAGTACTCTGGGATGCAGACCTTCAGGCCCTGGGGATTTATCAGCTTTTAGTCCCAACAGTGTACCGAACACTATTTCCTGACTAATGTGGATTCCTTTCAGTTCCACCCTCCGACTAGATCCTCGGTCCCCTAGTATTTCTGGGAGGTTGTTTATCTTCCTTAGTGAAGACAGAATTAAAGTACTCATTTAACTGTTCTGCCATTTCCTTGTTTCCCATTATAAATTCACCAGATCCTGACTGTAAGGGTCTACATTTGCCTTCACTAATCTTTGCCTTTTTACATATCTAAATATGCTTTTAGAGTTTTTATATTCCCCACGTTTTCTTTCATGCTCTCCCCCCCCCCCCCCCCCCCCCCCACCCTCTGTTTAACCATATAACAATTACAGCACAGAAACAGGCCATCTCGGCCCTACAAGTCCGTGCCGAACACTTATTTTCCCCTAGTCCCATCTACCTGCACTCAGACCATAACCCTCCATTCCTTTCCCATCCATATACCTATCCACTTTATTTTTAAATGATAAAATCGAACCTGCCTCCACCACTTCCACTGGAAGCTCATTCCACACAGCTACCACTCTCCGAGTAAAGAAGTTTCCCCTCATGTTACCCCTAAACTTCTGTCCCTTAATTCTCAAGTCATGTCCGCTTGTTTGAATCTTCCCTACTCTCAATGGGAAAAGCTTATCCACGTCAACTCTGTCTATCCATCTCATCATTTTAAAGACCTCTATCAAGTTCCCCCCCTTAACCTTCTGCGCTCCAAAGAATAAAGACCTAACTTATTCAACCTTTCTCTGTAACTTAGTTGCTGAAACCCAGGCAACATTCTAGTAAATCTCCTCTGTACTCTCTCAATTTTGTTGACACCCTTCCTATAATTGGGCGACCAAAATTGTACACCATACTTCAGAATTGGTCTCACCAATGCCTTGTACAATTTTAACATTACATCCCAACGTCTATACTCAATGCTCTGATTTATAAAGGTGTTTAACCCCTTTGTTCTCCTCTGTTGAGTTTGAAATTTCTCCCAGTCCTCCGGTTCGATACTTCATCTGGGCAATTAATATGCCTCTTCCTTGGATTTAACACTATCCTTGATTTCCCTTGTGAGCCACGGTTGAGCCGCCTTCACCGTTTTATTTTTTCACCAGACAGGGATGAACAATTTTTTTTAAATTAGCAGTTACCACTTTTAAAGATTTTTGTATCTATGGTCTATAACCTGTAACTATTTTGTCCTTTGATTCTAAAACATCTTACACTTTAAGGCAGGGACACCCAAACATTGACATTGTAAACATAGCCTGTGGCAACTCTGGGTTTGGCTTGATTAAATGGAACATTCCTGGGAATAGTACCCTCTCTCACCATAAACATTGATAGCTTCCAATGTTTTACAGTAATTTTCACACAAAGACAGTCATTAACCCCTGAACTAGGATTACTGGAGATAATACTACCCACTGTTTTCTCCTCGTGTCCAAGGACTGTGACTCACTAATTGGAAGTTGCACTGATGGAGCAGTTCTGTCTGTTTGAGCAATCTGGGTTACAGAAATTCAATTGTGACCATCCTTTGTACCAAGCAGAAAATATCCAACCAAATATAAAAGCTGGTGTACATCTGCTTTAAAATGAACATATGCAATTTCTTTCCCCATAGATCACATCTGTTGCCTGTATTTCAGGCACCCATCTCTATTTACGATATAAACAAAAATTTATGAGGCATTTCTATGAATAGAAAATAAGGGAGATCTCATTACATATGCCTAAGCTGTTTCATTCTAACAGTATTAGTTTACCGTGATTCCCTCAACCATTGTATTGAAGTTTCAGTCCTTCAAATACTATTTGGCACAATCTCTATAACAAAATACTGTGCAAAAACTTAAAAATCTATTAATTTACACCATAATTTTGGTGGTATTTTTTATTAAATTAAATCACATTAATTTATTTTAGGATTAAATTTAATGTCAATTTTGTGTAATGAAAATGACACTGATTCACTTTTGTGCTCCTTTTCCCTGTCAAAAATTACGATATGTATGAAATGCTTTTTCATGAAAATGTTTGTCTGCAAATGCATTTATCTATGTGCATATAAAAAGCTATGTATTAATGATGTGTCAGGTTTAACTGTACCTTTCTTACTTTAGGTAAATGTGGAACCCGCAGACCTTGGTATTTCCCATTCACAAGTTCGTATTGGATGAATCTGCATAGTTGTGCAAAAAGACATGATAGGAAGATAGGAGAAGGCTACTGGGCACAAAATCTGAACAATTACAACCAGCAAATGAATGCAAAGGGTAACATTTAACTTTTGTGGCTTCCCATCATTTCCTTATCAGAGAACCCACTTAAAATATATCTAAGAAAGCAAACAGCTGCAGGTGATAAAAATCTGAATTAAAAACATGCAATGCTGGAAATACTCAACAGATCAGGCAGCATTCATGCAGAGAGAAAGATGATTTATGGGAAATCAATCCTAATAAAGGCTATTAGGGAAATAGTAACACTGATTTTCCTCTGTACAGTGTCCTTTCCTATATCAACAAAATCTTCTAGGCTTACAGCCCTCTAAGATATCCATGTTCCTTGAATCTGGCCTCTTGGACAAATGACACTCTTTCCATTTAATTTGCTCCATGATAGATGTTGTGTTCTTAGGCATTGAGGCCATACATTCTAAAAGTTCTTCTTTAAATCTTCCCAGTAATTTGCATTTGTTCTCCTCAGAACTCAAAACTGTGAAATTTCACTCTGAAACTCTCATTCATCCACTATCCACTTCCGTCCCAAGCCACTTTTCTCCTCCCTGAACTTTTCGTATCGTTAGTTTGTGTGTGATTTGGATGATAATCTGGAAATTAGTTTCCTAGAAGCACAACATGTTAATTTAACTCTCTTTTTCCGGGAAACCTCTTTACAAGAAAAACCTCTATCATCCATTTTCAATGTTGTAAACTTAACATGGAGCACAGCAACATTATTCAGTCCTCCTCCTCCAATATTGTTGCAATTCAGTTCAAAATCTCCCTTATTCTGGCACTAGGTCACCATCATTTCATATGAGACTTGCAAATCAGTTTACTAAGGATGCTAGCCCATAATTACTGAATTAAACATGTACAACTAAACACATTCTCTCCTCCCCAATTTGGAAGACTGCTAACTGACTTATGGAAATATTTCCACTTGATCCTCACCGAGAAAAAGCATAAAAACTATTAATTGTAGTCAGTGTCTGCGGTTGTTCGTCTTCTGTTTGTTATTAGTTGCACCGGATTCATTCCTGCAAGGTCAATCAGGATTTGAAGGAAACAGATTCTCTTCCCGATCACTCTTGTGTTTTTTTTTCATGGTGTCAACTTTCACTCCAAGTTTAGAAAAACGGAACTGCAGATGCTGATTTACAAAAAAAAGACACAAAGTGCTGGAGTAACTCAGCAGGTCAGGCAGCATCTCTGGAGAATATGGATAGGTGACATTTTAGATAGGGGCCCTTCTTCAGACTGATATTTTGGGTCAGAGCCCTTCTTCTGAAGAAGAGTCCTGACCTGAAACATCACCTACCTATTGTTCTCCAGAGACGCTGCCTGGCCCACAGAGTTACTCCAGAACTTTGAGTCCTTTTTCACCCAATGAACGTTTTTGAGTTGTAATTTGCCATACCCCAAATCAGTACAGTCACAAGCAGGGTAGTGACCTATTTATTGTTTATTGGTGTCCTCGACCTAAAGACACATAAATGTATTCTGGGATGGGACTGATGCACAATATTAACTGGAACTTAATGGAACCACTATTGACTGAATTAACCACGACCTGAAAACCAATGCATCAAGCTGGGCATCATCACGTGATAACAACTGTGCTTAGCTTTATCCTCACCAACTTTTCTGTTGCCTATAACAATGCTGCAAGAAGTTACCACAATATAATACTTATCCCTTCTTAACACCAAGTACATCCACCTTTGTTTTGTGCAGACTATGTTTGTGCTAAAGGGGCCAAACTCAGGACAGATGTTGAAAATTAAAAAAACTACTGATGCTTGACTCTATTAATTAGAAGAATCAAGTATTAAAAGTATGCGATTATGACAAACATATTATCTGTTATTTTCTTTCAATAGAAGATCCTTTGGATTATATGAACTTGCCTGTGAAAGAAGCGAAGCCCAATAAGTTGGAGATCGGCGTAGCTGTAAGGTCTCTCACCAAAACGTATAGGCACAATAAGAAAGTAGCCGTTAGCGACTTGAACCTTGATTTCTACAAAGGAGAAATTACAGCTTTGTTGGGACCCAATGGAGCAGGAAAGACAACAACAATGTAAGTAATGCAGTACAATCTATCAAGGAAACATACAATAAATGGTCAGGCTAAATAAGTAACATAATTTAAATCATGAGCACAATGAAATAGTGTACAATTTATGTTGATCTCTCGTCAAAATTGGTTGAATAAACATTAGAATGTAAATATTAAAATGTAAATATGCCTCATTTTAAACTCTGGGACTTTTACATATAATTGTTCAATGGGTCCAAACTTAAAATCAGAGGGAGAGGAGCCCGAGGTTGTGGTACATATAGGTACCAATGACATAGGTTAAAAAAAGGGAAGAGGTCCTGAAGGGAGGATTTAGGGAGTTGGGAGGAGAGTTAAAGAAAAGGACCAAAAAGGTAACAATCTCAGGATTACTGCCTGTGCCATGCGACAGTGAGAGTAGGAATGGAGCGAGGTGGAGGATAAATGCGTGGCTGAAAGACTGGTGCAGAGGGCAGGGATTCAAGGTTCTGGATCATTGGGACTTCTTTTGGGGAAGGTGGGATCTGTACAGAAAGGATGGCTTTCACTTGAACCCGAGGGGGACCAATATCTTGGCGGGGAAATTTGCAAAGGCTACTGGGGAGACTTTAAACTAGAATGGTTGGGGCGAGGGACTCAAATAGAGACAGCTAGTAGACAGAATGGGAGGCAGGAAGCAGAAAAGGGAAGCACTCGGGCACAAGAGGAGAAAGAAAAAAAAGGAAATAAACAGAGAATAAGAGGCGGGGGGTTTCTTAAATGTGCATATTTTAATGCTAGGAGCATTGTAAGAAAGGTGGATGAGCTTAGAGTCTGGATAGACACCTGGAAGTATGATGTTGTGGTGATCAGTGAAACATGGTTGCAGGAGGGCTGTGATTGGAAACTAAATATTCCAGGATTCCGTTGCTTCAGGTGTGATAGAATTGGAGGGGCAAGAGGTGGAGGTGTTGCATTAGTAGTCAGGGAAGATATTACAGCAGTGCTTTGGCAGGATAGATTGGAGGGCTCATCTAGGGAGGCTATTTGGGTGGAACTGAGAAGTGGGAAAGGGGTAGCAACACTTATAGGGGTGTATTATAGACCGCCAAATGGGGATCGAGAATTGGAAGAGCAAATATGTACGGAGATAGCAGATATTAGTAGTAAGCACAAGGTAGTGATTGTGGGAGATATGAATTTTCCACACATAGACTGGGAAACACATTCGGTAAATGGGCTGGATGGTTTGGAGTTTGTAAAATGTGTGCAGGATAGTTTTTTGCAGCAATACATATAGGTACCTACTAGAGGAGGGGCAGTGTTGGACCTCCTGTTAGGAAATGAGACGGGACAGGTGGCGGAGGTATGCGTTGGGGAGCACTTCGGGTCCAGTGATCACGATACCATTAGTTTCAATATAATTATGGAGAGGGTCAGAACTGGACCTAGGGTTGAGATTTTTGATTGGAGAAAGGCTAACTTTGATGAGATGCGAAATGATTTAAAAGGAGTGAACTGGGACATTTTGTTTTATGGGAAGGATGTAGAAGAGAAATGGAGGACATTTAAAGGGGACATTAGAATGTAAATATTAAAATGAGTACAGAATCTTTATGTTCCTGTTCGGTTGAAAGAAACAGTAAAAAGTGGAAAGAGCCCTGGTTTTCAAGGGAAAATGGACACCTTGTTCGGAAAAAGAGGGAGATCTACAATAATTATAGGCAGCATGTAGTAAATGAGGTGCTTGAGGAGTATAAGGAATGTAAAAAGAATCTTAAGAAAGAAATTAGAAAAGCTAAAAGAAGACATGAGGTTGCTTTGGCAAGTAAGGTGAAAGTAAATCCAAAGGGTTTCTACAGCTACAGCTATAAAAGGATAACGAGGGATAAAATTGGTCCATTGGAGAGACAGAGTGGACAGCTATCTGCAGAGCCAAAAGAGATGGGGGAGACATTGAACAATTTATTTTCATCGGTATTCACCAAGGAGAAGGATATTGAATTATGTGAGGTAAGGGAAACTAGTAGAGTAGCTATGGATATTATGAGTTTCAAAGTAAAAGAAGTACTGAGACTTTTGAAAAATATAAAAGGGGATAAGTCTCCAGGTCCTGACAGGATATTCCCTAGGACATTGAGGGAAGTTAGTGTAGAAATAGCCGGGGCTATGACAGAAATATTTCAAATGTCATTAGAAACGGGAATAGTCCCCGAGTATTGGCGTACTGCGCATGTTGTTCCATTGTTTAAAAAGGGTTCTAAGAGTAAATCTAGCAATTAAAGGCCTGTCAGTTTGACTTCAGTGGTAGACAAATTAATGGAAAAGATACTTAGAGATAATATATATAAGCATCTGGATAAACAGGGTCTGATTAGGAACAGTCAGCATGGATTTGTGCCTGGAAGGTCATGTTTGACTAATCTTCTTGAATTTTTTGAAGCGGTTACTAGGGAAATTGACGAGGGTAAAGCAGTGGATGTTGTCTATATGGACTTTGGTAAGGCCTTTGACAAGGTTCCTCATGGAAGGTTGGTTAAGAAGGTTCAATTGTTGGGTATAAATGCAGGAGTAGCAAGATGGATTCAACAGTGGCTGAATGGGAGAAGCCAGAGGGTAATGGTGGATGGTTGTTTGTCGGGTTGGAGGCAGGTGACTAGTGGGGTGCCTCAGGGATCTGTGTTGGGTCCTTTGTTGTTTGTCATGTACATCAATGATCTGGATGAAGGTGTGGTAAATTGGATTAGTAAGTATGCAGATGATACCAAGATAGGGGGTGTTGTGGATAATGAAGAGGATTTCCAAAGTCTACAAAGTGATTTAGGCCATTTGGAAGAATGGGCTGAAAGATGGCAGATGGAGTTTAATGCTGATAAATGTGAGGTGCTACACCTTGGCAGGACAAATCAAAATAGGATGTACATGGTAAATGGTAGGGATTTGAAGAATACAGTTGAACATAGGGATCTGGGAATAACCGTGCATAGTTCCTTGAAGGTCGAATCTCATATAGATAGGGTGGTAAAGAAAGCTTTTGGTATGCGAGCCTTTATAAATCAGGGCATTGAGTATAGAAGCTGGGATGTAATGTTAAAATTGTACAAGGCATTGGTGAGACCAAATCTGGAGTATGGTGTACAATTTTGGTCGCCCAATTATAGGAAGGATGTCAACAAAATAGAGAGAATACTGAGGAGATTTACTAGAATGTTGCCTGGGTTTCAACAACTAAGTTACAGAGAAAGGTTGAATAAGTTAGGTCTTTATTCTCTGGAGCGCAGAAGGTTAAGGGGGGACCTGATAGAGGTCTCTAAAATGATGAGAGGGATAGACAGAGTTGATGTGGACAAGCTTTTCCCTTTGAGAATAGGGAAGATTCAAACAAGAGGACACGACTTCAGAATTAAGAGACAGAAGTTTAGGGGTAACATGAGGGGGAACTTCTTTACTCAGAGAGTGGTAGCGGTGTGGAATGAGCTTCCAGTGGAAGTGGTGGAGGCAGGTTCGTTGGTATCATTTAAAAGTAAATTGGATAGGCATATGGATGAGAAGGGAATGGAGGGTTATGGTATGAGTGCAGGCAGGTGGGACTAAGGGAAAAAAGTTGTTCGGCACGGACTTGTAGGGCCGAGATGGCCTGTTTCCGTGCTGTAATTGTTATATGGTTATTATATGGTTATAAAACATTCCAGTAAAAGGGATGGGACTTGCAAGGAATAAATTAGACACATAATTTAGCAATTGTTCATTATCAAAATATTTCTGTAGGTAAGGCTTTGACTCGGAACAATTCAAAAAAATATAATGTAGCACCGAATGAAAGTTAGTGGTTGTGGATAATATTTAGTTTTTCAATGATGATATCCATGCATTGAAAAAAATGAATCAGCTGCAAGTGTTATTGATATACATGTTGCGGGATGTATTATGTTTAATTTATTATTTGCAAGCCCAATAAGCAAGATCGGAAATTTCCGACTGCGCGTGCCCTGGTCACAGGTCACAAGTGAAAAACAGTCTCGGGAACGGTGGTGCTGCATTGTGTGCAGGTTTGCGTTTCGTCCATGGCCGGGGTTAGGCCTGACTCTCTGTCACTGTGGGTGCTGTTGAGTTGCTGCTGGGCTGTCCCCTTCCCCGTGCCCTTCCCAGTGTCCCGTCCCTGTCCGGGGTGGCCGTGGGCTGGCTGGGCGACCCCAGTTTTAGTCCAGGTTAAGCTAATTTTCTATTCATAATGGCAAAATATGCAATGGATTTGTGCTCCTGATTTGTTTGGGATATAGAGGTGACATTATTGAAAGTAAGGAAGGATGATTGTAAAAATTAAAAAAAAAAATTATTATTCACCTATTAAATAATTTTATTGGTACTTTATAGTCTATTAAATTGTGTGTCCTGAAATAATGGATATGTTTTGTTTTTACATAGGTCAATGTTAACTGGCTTGCACCAGCCTAGCTCTGGAGTGATTTATGTTAATGGAAAGAATATGAATCGAGATTTGTCAGTCATTAGGGAAGAGCTGGGAGTGTGCCTACAACATGATGTCCTCTTTGAGAGCTTAACTGTGCATGAACACTTGGTGTTATATGGTGTAATAAAAGCACCACGGTGGACAAAACAAAAGCTGCTTGAAGAGGTGAACATGTAAGTCTGATTATGTTGGCATACTACATAAATGAAAAAATACAGATCTTTTGACAGGAGTTTCTGTTGGGTGCCATTTGTTTATGTGCCATCCAATTTCAAGCCATAAGTGAAAATCGATTTCCAGAATCTTTTGTACACATTTTGTACTAATTTATAAAATATCCCACAAACCCAGGCTGAATTGATCAGCTTATTGATTTTCTAAATGTTGCTTGTGTGTGGCCATAAGTTCAAGTTCAAGTGAGTTTATAGTCATGTGTCCCTGTATAGGACAATGAAATTCTTGCTTTGCTTAAGCACACAGAAAATAGTAGGCATTTACTACAAAACAGATAAATGTGTCCATATACCATGATATAAATATATACACACATGAATAAATAAACTGGTAAAGTGCAAATAACAGAAAGTGGTTATTAATAATCAGAGTTTTGTCCGAGCCAGGTTTAATAGCCTGATGGCTGTGGGGAAGTAGCTATTCCTGAACCTGGTTGTTGCAGTCTTCAGGCTCTTGTACCTTCTACCTGAAGGTAGCAGGGAGATAAGTAAGGAAGGATGATTGTAAAAATTTAAAAAAAAATTATTATTCACCTATTAAATAATTTTATTGGTACTTTATAGTCTATTAAATTTTATAATTTAATTTTTTAATTTTTAAAATATTAAAGAGGACATGACTTCAGAATTAAGGGACAGAAGTTTAGGGGTAATATGAAGGGGAACTTCTTTACTCAGAGAGTGGTAGCGGTGTGGAATGAACTTCCAGTGGAAGTGGTGGAGGCAGGTTCATTGGTATCATTTTAAAATAAATTGGATAGGCATATGGATGAGAAGGGAATGGAGGGTTATGGTATGAGTGCAGGCAGGTGGGACTAAGGGGAAAAAAAAAAAATTGTTCGGCACGGACTTGTAGGGCTGAGATGGCCTGTTTCCGTGCTGTAATTGTTATATGGTTATATGGTTATAAGTGTGTGGCCAGGATGGTGTGGATCTTTGATGATACTGCCAGCCTTTTTGAGGCAGCGACTGCGATAAATCCCCTCAATGGAAGGAAGGTCAGAGCCGATGATGGACTGGGCAGTGTTTACTACTTTTTGTTTCCGATTTTGTGGTAATGAAGCTGAATATACAGTAAGGCTATTTGAAATAGATTATTAGAAAATGTTATTTGAAAATTAACTTGAAATTGTCTGCTTACCTATAGCATTAGTCAAATATCTGTCCATTAAAAAACTTCAAGTATTCCCATTAAGCTAAAACAATTTGAATTGTGAGACTTTCGTTTTACCTGATAAACTGAACACACAATCTTCTCACAAGCCTTGGTGCTATCACTTACTGATAGGTTAACAGTGAGTTTACAGGTAGGTTGAACAGACCAGTCAACTTGAAATGAAGTTCCTCCCTCACCTACATCCTACAATTCCTCCCTCACCTACATCCAGGAACCACAGCAGCCCTCCCAGTAAGACATAGACTTCATATTTACTTTCTCTAACCTCATTCACTGCATTTGGTGCCGCCTTTAAGCCTTTAAATCAGTAAGTTCAAGTGAAGACTAGGTGACCTTTTCGCTGAAACTTTAGGTCAGTCCATCAAAGCCTGCTGGATCATCCGGCTGCTAAGCATTTTAACTCCGCTTCCCATTCCCATACTGACCTTTCTGTCCTCCTCCATTGCCAGAGTGAGGCCACATGCAACACCTCATATTCCAATTGGGTCGTTTACAACCTAACAGTATAAACATTGAATTCTTCAATTTTAGGTAACTCTCCCCCTTTTCACCCCTGTCTCTTTCCTGAACCCCACTCCAGTGGGTGTCCATTTCTCTCACTATCTTTCCCTCCATTCGTCCTCTTCCATCCCTATCCCTCCATCTGGCTTTATATTTCACTCAACTTTCATTCCTCCTCTCCTTATATGATTTTCTTTTGTCTCTTTGATGTTCTTTGGTCACCCTTTTATTTTCTTTATCTCTAGCCTTTGTACAACCATCTGCCAATCAACCCCCCCCCCCCCCCCCCCCCCCATCTGTATCCATCTATACCTATCACCTCAATTAGTATAGAAGTTGGGAGGTCATGTGTCCATTGTATAAGATGCTAAGTGTATTGTGTTCAGTTCAGGGTACCATGTTACAGGAAAGATGTAGTCAAGCTGGAAAGGGTACAGAGAATACAGAGAAGATTTACAAAGATATTGCCAGGACTAGAGGGTCGGAGCTATAGGGAGAGGTTGAGTAGGCTGGGACTCTATTCCTTGGAGCACAGGAGGATGAGGGGTGATCTTATAGAAGTATATAAAATCATGAGACGAATCATGCACAGAGTCTCTTGCCCAGAGTAGGTGAATCGAGTACCACGGACATAGGTTTAAGATTTAATCGGAATCTGAGGGGTAACATTTTCACACCAACAGTGGTGGGCGTATGGAATGAGCTGCCAGAGGAGGTAGTTGAGGCAGGAAGTATCCCAATGTTTAAGAAACAGTTAGGTAGGCACATGGATAGGCCAGGTTTGGAGGGATAGGGATCAAATGCGGGCAGGTAGGAATAGTGTAGCTGGACATGTTGGCCGGTGTGGGCAAGTTGGGCTCAAGGGCCTGTTTCCATGCTGTATGACTATATGACATATTGCCAGGTTTTGTCCAGCCCCCATCCCTTTTCCAGCTTTCTCCCCCATACTGCAATCAATTTTAAGATGGCTCCTGACCTGAAATGTCGGTTATCCATGTCCTCCAGAGATGCTGCCTGACCTGCCTTGTTACTCCAGCAATTTGTGTTCCATGCAAGATTCCAGCGTCTGCAGTTTCTTGTGTCTCCAAAAGGAATATTTTAAACATTTAAAGAATTTCACCTCCTCTTTAGTGGTTACTTTATTTAAACTCATTTGTTTTCAGTTGTTTGAATTTGAACTTCTAAATTATAGAATTCTAATGAATGTGTGAAATTGTCAATATTACACAAACTCCTTATTTGATATTTTTATATTGTATGATTCTAAGTACTCGTTCTATATTTGTATAATTCTATACTTTGTATGAAGATTTATTGCAGTGACTAAGTTAATGTAAAACCTATGTTTCTTTTAGTGTACTTGACAATGCAGGAATTCGTCAATATCAAAACAAATGTGTGAGTACTTTGTCTGGAGGAACAAAGAGAAAGCTCTCTTTAGCGATTGCATTTATTGGAGGTTCCTCTACTGTAATTTTGGATGAACCCACCAGTGGCATTGATCCTTGCTCTCGACGTAATATCTGGGATATAATACTGAAATATAGAGAAGGTAAGAATGAATGAAGATTATTCTGACAAAAATTTACAGTGTGGAATTTCTCAAGCCATCTGGTTTGGAACTTAATTTTAACGCCATGACTCTGTTTCAAGTTCTGGAATGCAATGAAAGGGAAAATCCTATTGCAATAACGGAATTAAAATTCTTCTTTGATCTATTGGAAGCCACCATTTTTATTTTAGTTTTCTTCAAAAACCATGACAGATAGTTTCTGGTTAAATAACAGTTGGTTCAAAAATCCTGCAATGGAATAAGTGTTCCCCTTCGATCATCTTTCCCATGAAGTAGCAATGTTACAAAATTTTGAGATTTAAAAAATCAAGTCTGCAATTTATCCCATCAGATAAAGCATAACAATAAGTTTAATTTGACACCAAATTCACTTTCATATCTCAAGTATTAAAAAGGTTATGACCATTTTCATACTCGGAAATTAGCATCTTGTTCCCTATTGATTTTCAATGGACATTACAAAAAAGCTGTTATCTTGGATAATCAAACGCTCATTTCTTAAGGAAAGATTAACATTTTTAAATAGCCTAAGTGTCCAAAGATTATTCACAAATAATTCACAATATAACATGATTTTTATATCTAATTTACATTAATTTATAGGCCAAATGGAAGGAATTTAGTGTTCAATTGCTGTAAATAAATGCCCATTTAAATCGGCTTTCTAGTGGGTTCATGTGGAACGCGCCGGTTTAGAACGTTGACATAGCGCTGGATTAGTGCCCTCAAGTGCCGAGAAAAATACTGCGGGATATAAAAAGCCCAAAATGAGCTATTCGTTATAGATAATTTGATATATAGGGTTATATATATGCCCCATTTAATGTAAAAATAAGGTACATACCTTTAATTGTTTGCTCTATAAAACCCTGGGGCTGCGAGAGGTTGCGAGATGAAACAGTAATTTTAAACTATTAATAACTATATTATCGAGGCCTATAAAACTAATAATACCTTTTGCGACCGGGTCTTG
This sequence comes from Leucoraja erinaceus, assembly GCF_028641065.1. Taxonomy (NCBI): domain Eukaryota; kingdom Metazoa; phylum Chordata; class Chondrichthyes; order Rajiformes; family Rajidae; genus Leucoraja; species Leucoraja erinaceus. Next base: position 61,128,206 of record NC_073378.1, on the reverse strand, counting down.
CAGCGATTTTTCGTTAATGATTTACTAGGCTGAACATGTGCGATTAGTACAGCCTAGTAAAAATCGCGTTTTAAACCCGCCCCCTCCAAACAGCGCCAACATCGCGGGCCTGGCTGAGGGCAGATTCCCAATGACGATTCAGGTAGGTTTTGTAACATACCTACATGAAGTAGCAAATATGGCCAATATCAATTGAGAGGTTGATCACATAATGGTCATTTAATTATTAATAACATCAGAGTAGGCAGACAATACTTTGGGTTTTGATAACCTTAATATTTAATTAAGTTACACAATAAATTAAGACCAGTGAGTTACTCACTCCTATGTTTAAATCATTGCCTGAGACAAGAGTAGCCATAGTCATACATCCTGGAAATGGGCTCTTCGGCCCAAATGGTCTCCACAGACCAAGGACCCAAATAAAGCAAAATTAATAGCCACCAACCCAACTGGCATTTTATAAGTTGATACATTAAAAAAATGTTTTACTTCAGACAGGCCTCAGTCTTTTGCTCTTCTCTTCGACTCTTTAGTCCAGCATTAGAGTGTAGTGCTCAGCTTGCAGGAATATGGCCACAAATACATGGAGAGAGCATATCCTGATTATAACTTATCATTCTATCTACACTCATCTTCCTTCTACATGTGGTTCAACCCGTCTTCCAGCCACATTAGGTTCTATTGGATCACCTATGTGTGTCAGTAACTTGTAAACCAATCAGCTTGAAAACTTATGAAAACCTAACCTAAAATCCCAGAAAAAGAAGAGAAAATTAAGAATAAAATCAACGTTAACATGGCATAAAATATTGAATATATTTTTCTTTAAACCTTTAAAAATACTTTCATATATAGAAACTATCCTGCAGCTCTAATTGCCAGATATATATGGCAGGATTTATATTTACCGAATTGATGGCTGAATAATAAACTGGAAAATATAGTGTTGGTTATATCTGTATTAGTATCAGAGGAGGAGGAGCCATCTTGGGGAATGGCTGCTAACCAGCAGCCGTCCGTTTAATTCTTTTTTTTTTCAGTTTTTAGTTAGTTTTGTTCGTCGTTTTTTCGGAGAAATGGGCTTCTTATTGTGGAGGGAAGGGGGTAACCTTACTTCTAGGTCCCTACCTGGTCGGTGAGGCAGCGTTTTCTCTGGGCTGCCCGTCGACCCGTCCTCTTGGCCTACCAGCGTGCTTGGAGCGCCGTTTCCTGGTGGGGGCCACCCAGCACCTCGGCTTCGGTGGCGGCACACCGCTGGAGCGCCATCGCGGAGCGGTGCGGGCAATGCCTTGCCTGAGTCGCCAAGCTGGATCGACGCACTGGAGCTCCTGTGAGCTGGACCGCCGAGAGCAACACCTCCGGGCTGCGGGTCTGCGCAGCGGAGCGGGCGGCGCCGACATTAACTTCGGGAGCCTGGGAGCTCCAACTCTGTGCGTTCTTGTCGGCTTCGGAAGCCGACAATCCCCTGCTAGGAAGCGGCCATTCCAGGTGGCCCAGTCAATGTGTGGACTCTCCCGACGCCGGGGCAAGGCCACCCGGCTAGAATGGCCAGGAACATCGGGCCTCCATTGAGGCAATAGCGGTGGCCTTAATAGGCCTGACTTTTGGGAGAACTGGGGTTGGGGACTGGACTTTTGTTCCCACTGTGGGGGGATGATTTTTCTGTGTGTAAGGTACTTTGTTAGTCTGTGTCCAAGATGGCATCGGAAGAGAGAGTGGACGCTGGCGCGCTTTAGCTGCTGCTGCTCTCTCTCTTCACATTGTGTTTTTTATTTATTTTTTATTTTGGGTCTGGAGCGATTTCTATCTTTAATTTGTGTATTGATGATGTCCTTATTATTTATTTTTCTCCGACTATATATTTTTTTCCCTTCTGTTTAATCTTTGTAAGGTGACCTTGAGATTTGAAAGGCACCCGAAAATAAAATTTATTATTATTATTATAGTTACATATCTCTGGACCACTGGATAGATCCATTGTGAAAAAGGGAAGAGATTTGCCTGAAATGTCTTTTATTTCCATATTTCATCATGTGCCTTGAACTGGGTCAGGCATTATTAACACAGAAATGACACATTTATGAGATCCAGGAACCATATTACTAATGGAAACACAAGAGTAATCCAACAATTCTTTTCATTACCAATATACAATGTACCTCGCTACTTTCTGTGGTGATTTGTTTGCATTTGTTTTTTCCCTGCTAGGTCGAACAATAATTTTCACCACTCATCATTTGGACGAAGCTGACGTCCTGAGTGATCGAATTGTCATTCTCGAAAATGGCCAGTTGAAGTGCTGTGGTTCTCCTTCCTATCTGAAGGAAGTACATGGTCATGGTTACAGCCTCGTTATGTCAAAAAAGGTAAATGATTCTGAGCTTGAAACTTATTTGTATTAAGCCAAACGTTTTTGATGCTACTAATGCTAATTTCCCATGGAATCAAGAATTTAGTTGGGGAGCAGAAGAAACAGAAAACCAAGGCTATTTTAACGGCTAGCTTCTTTATCGTAGCTTACGTCTGACCACCACCCAAATCTGGTCAGAATGACATGAAGTATAATGTCATTGACTTTTAGTTTAATTTAGTTGAATTTAAAGATACAGTATGGAAACAGGCCCTTTGGCACATTAAGTCCACGTTTAACATTCACACACTTGTTCTGTGTTATCCTACATTTGCGTTCATTACCTGCACACTAGGGACAATTTACAGAGGCCAATGAACCTATAAACCCACACAGAGGAAACCCATGTGGTCACAGAGACAACATGCAAGTAAGTAAGTAAGTTTATTGGCCAAGTATTCACATACAAGGAATTTGCCTTGGTACTCCGCCCACAAGTAACAACATAACATACAGTGACAGTTACGAATGACTCAGAAAACACTAAACATTAATAATAATAAGACATTAATGATAAAACACCATTGATCAAGCATGTGAACCAACAAAATACCAGATCAAAGGGAGGCTACAGATTTTTGGCTGTTGATTAGAGCAACTACTCGTGGATGAAAACTGTTTTTATGTCTGGCTGTGGCAGCTTTGACAATCTGGAGTCGCCTTCCAGAGGGAAGTGATTCAAAGAGTTTGTGGCCAGGGTCAAAGGGGTCAAAGATGATTTTGCCCGCTCGCTTACTGGCCCTTGCAGTGTACAGTTCATCAATGGAGGGAAGGTTGAGCCAATAACCTTCTCAGCTGATCGGATGATTTGCTGCAGCCACCAGGTGTCGTGCTAGGTGGCTGAGCCAAACAAGGCCATGATGGAGAAGGTGTGAACAGACTACGATGGCCGTGTAGAATTGGACCATCATTGCCTGTGGCAGATTGTGTTTCCTCAGCTGCCGCAGGAAGTACATCCTCTGTTGTGTATTTTTGACTGTGGAGTCGATGGTAGCCCCTCACTTAATGTCCTTGGAGATGATGGTTCCCAGGAACTTAAAAGACTCCACAGATGTGACTGTGGTGTTGTTGATGGTGAGTGGGGTAAGGGGAGGGGGAGCTCTCCTAAAGTCTACAATCAATTCCACTGTCTTATGAGCATTGAGCTCTCGGTTGTTGCTACGGCACCAGGACGCCAGCTGTGACACTTCCTGTCTGTAGGCAGATTCCTCCCCATCCTGGATCAGTCCAATCAGGGTTGTGTCGTCCGCAAACTTGAGAAGCTTGACAAAGGTGTCTGTGGAGGTGCAGTCGTTGGTGTAGAGTAGAGGAGAGGAGAGAGTACGCAGCCTTGCGGTGCTCCTATGCTGAGCGTTTGCGGGTCCGAGATGTGCTTTCCCAGCCTCACATGCTGCTTCCTGTCTGTCAGGAAGTTGGTGATCCACTGACAGAGGGGTTCAGGCACAATCAACTCGAAAAGTTTGGAGTGTAGTAGCTCTGGCACAATGGTGTTGAATGCTGAGCTAAAATCAACAAACAGGATCCTCGCATAGGTCCCCTTGCGGTCTAGGTGCTGTCGGAGGAAGTGCAGGCCCAGGTTGACTGCATCATCCACAGATCTATTGGCCCGATATGCAAACTGCAGAGGGTCCAGCAGGGAGTTTGTGATATTTTTCAAATTGGCCAGCATAATCCTTTCGAGTGTCTTCATGACTACAGAGGTCAGTGCGACAGGCCTGTTCTCATTAAGCCAAGTAATCCTTGTCTTTTTGGGTACAGGGACAATAGTGGAGACTTTGAAGCAGGCAGGGACAGTACATGTTTGCAGGGACTGGTTAAAAATGTTTGCATAGACCGGTGCCAGCTGTTTGGCACAGAGCTTAAGAGCAGAGGGGGAAACATTGTCAGGTCCTGTAGATTTCCGGCTCTTTGGTCATCTGAAAAACCTCTCCACCTCCTCTATTTTTATTGTTGATATTGGATAAGATATGTTGTGCAGCACCAAGGGTGTGGATGATTGGGTGTGAAGTGGTGATTGGAGGGGGGTAGGTGTAGAAAGGCCCAGTCTTTGCAGATTGAGGTCAGGCTGTGAGTGGGTGTGAAGTGTTGGTTGAGGTGGGAAATGGTCCAGTCTTTTCATTCTGGAGTCTTGCCTTAAGTAGGTGTGAAGTGGTGAATGGGAAGGAGAGAGTGCAGGGTCCATTCTTTGTAGACTGGGGTCTGGCTGTGTTGGTCACCTGAGTTCAGGATTGAACCCGGATCTTTGGTGCCGTGAGGCAACAACTCTACCAAATCCAACGACTTGTACAGTTGCTTCATGATGTTCCACTCTTTGTACTCAATATCTTTCCCAGGGAAGGCAAAGATGCCAAATGCCTTCTTCACCACAATACTACTCCACAACTACCGTTTAACTCTTTCCAACAAGCCAATTTTGAATACAATTGGCTAGCTTACATGTGTTATAACCTTCCAGATCAGACACCGCGCAGTACTTGGTCCAGACTCATGCTAAGGTTGACAATGTCTGCTGCAATATTGACAATGTCTGCTGCAATATTGACAATGTCTGCTGCAATGCCTGTAAAAAACCCTATCAGGATCAAGGATTCGAAATTCCACAACATCTAATGATGAGGCCCCAAGGAAATTTGATAAGGTCCCACATGGGAGATTAGGGGGCAAAATGAGGGCACATGGTATTGGGGGTAGAGTGCTGACATGGATAGAGAAGTGGATTTGGCAGACAGGAAACAAAGAGTAGGGATTAACGGGTCCCTTTCAGAATGGCAGGCAGTGACTAGTGGGGTACCGCAAGGCTCGGTGCTGGGACCGCAGCTATTTACAATATACCTCAATGATTTGGATGAAGGGATTCAAAGTTACATTAGCAAATTTGCAGATGACACAAAGCTGGGTGGCAGTGTGAAATGTGAGGAGGATGCTATGAGAATGCAGGGTGACTTGTACAGGTTGGGGGAGTGGGCAGATGCATGGCAAATGAAATTAAATGCGGATAAATGCGAGGTTATCCACTTTGGTAGCAAAAACAGGAAGGCAGATTACTATCTAAATGGCATCAAGTTGGGAAAAGGTGAAGTACACTGGGATCTATTTTTTATTTATTTATTATTTATTTTTATGTTACTTGACTGTAAGGAAAATCCATTTCGTTGTCTCTAATATGAGATAATGACAATAAATTGAATACAATACAATACAATCTGGGGGTCCTTGTACATCAGACTATGAAAGTATGCATGCAGGTACAGTAGGCAGTGAAGAAAGCGAATGGCATGTTGGCCTTTATAACACGAGGAATCGAATATAGGAGCAAAGAGGTCCTTTTGCAGTTGTACAGAGCCCTAGTGAGACCACACCGGGAGTATTGTGTGCAGTTTTGGTCCCCTAATTTGAGGAAGGACATTCTTGCTATTGAGGGAGTGCAGCGTAGGTTTCCAAGGTTAATTCCCGGGATGGCGGGACTGTCATATGCTTAAAGAATGGAGCAGCTGGGCTTGTACACTCTGGAGTTTAGAAGGATGAGACGGAATCTCATTGAAACATATGATTGTTAAGGACTTAAACACGCTAGAGGCAGGAAACATGTTCCCGATGTTTGGGGAGTCTAGAACCAGGGGCCACAGTTTAAGAATAAGGAGTAAGCCATTTAGAACGGAGACGAGGAAACACTTTTTTCTCACAGAGAGTGGTGAGTCTGTGGAATTCTCTGCCTCAGAGGACAGTGGAGGCAGGTTCTCTGGATGCTATCAAGAGAAAGCTAGATAGGGCTCTTAAAAATAGCGGTCAGGGGATATGGGGGGAAGGCAGGAACGGGGTACTGATTGGGGATGATCAGCCATGATCACATTGAATGGCGGTGCTGACTCGAAGGGCCGAATGGCACCTGCACCTGTTGTCTATTGAAATTATCCTAGTCAGCATATCAGGAAAAATTAATATATTAATACCATTACAAAATTAGATTTCTTCCTGCCTTGGAGCCTTTACCCAAAACATGATCCCCTTAACATAGACAATAGACAATAGTTGCAGGAGTAGGCCATTCGGCCCTGCGAGCCTTCACCGCCATTCAATGTGATCATGGCTCCAATGTCATCATCCACAATCAGTACCCCGTTCCTGCCTTCTCTCCATGTCCCTTATCTCCGTTATACCTAAGAGCTCTATCTAACTATCTCTTGAAAGCATCCAGAGAACCAGCCTCCACCGCCCTCTGAGGCAGAGAATTCCATACACTCACAACTGTGAAAAGTTTTTCCTCATCTCCATTCTAAATGCCTTACCACTTATTCTTAAACTATGGCCCCTGTTTCTGGATTCCCCCAACATTGGGAACATGTTTCCTGCTTCTAGCATGTACAAACCCTTAACAATCTTATATGTTTCAATAAGATCCTCTCTCATCCTAAATTCCAGAGTATACAAGCCCATTCTATCAACATATGACTGTCCCACCATCCTGGGAATTAACCTCGGGAACCTACGCTGCACTCCCTCAATAGCAAGAATGTCCTTTCTCAAGCTTGGAGACCAAAACTGCACAAAATACTTCAGGTGTGGTCTCACTAGGGCCCTGTGCAACTGCAGGAGGACTTCTTTGCTGCTATACTCAACTCCTCTAGTTATGAAGATCAACATCCCATTCGCTTTCTTCACCGCCTGCTATACCTGCATGCTTACTTTCAGTGACTGATGAATAAGGATTGTTAAAATAATTTTGACCTGAGAACCTGGCCATTCCCTTTTCATTCTCCCCTCTGTTATTAGACTCCTGAACTGATCATCTTTTACATACCCTATTTCCAAATGTGCTGCCACATACTCATACTCTTAACTCTACTTTATTTATTTATTCCATTATTGCACTTCAGTATTGTCTGCACTAATTCAGACAATCTTTTATCTATTCTGCTTTTTTTGTGCTCAATGTTGTGTTTATTGTATTTATTATTACCATGTATACACTTTATTTTGTGAGCTTCATGTCAAACAAGGCATTTCATTGCACCTGGTGTATATGGCAATAAACTAATCTGCATCTGAATCTTCAGTTGCATTATAGCTTGACACTAAATAACTGAGAAAAACATAATGAGGACTGTTCATAGCCCTCATTAAGCAGAGCGATGAGTTAATATTCCTTTTAACTAATGCAATTCGTTACATGGGGAAACTATAATGTTATGGTAAATTATATTGTGATAAAATGAACTTTTATATTGAGTAGTCTAGTAAATATGTCTAGCATGCACATTTTAACTAGCAATGTTACAACATTTTGAGTTTTGAAAGATCAAGTCTGCAATTTATCCCATCAGATAAAGCATAAAAAGAAGTTTTATTTGACACCTAATTCACTTTCATATCTTCAGTATTAAAAAAGTCATGGCCATTTTCATACTCTGAAATTAGCATCTTGTTCCCTATTGCTTTTCCATTGACTTAACTCAAAAAGCTGTGATTGAGGACAGTCAAAAGCCCATAACTTTCTTAAAAATTAAGATAACTGAATGAAATTTTCAGTTATTATAGATTGACGCATTCTGAAACAAATATGAAACAATCTTACTTGGATGACCTGCAATTAAAGCATATAATTAGTTAGTTACATAATTGTAGCTAATTACAAAATTCAATTACTAGATCTAAACATCTATCCATTTCTTAAGAAAAGGTTAACATTTTAAAATAGCCTAAGTGTCCAAAGAACATTCACACAATAATTCACAATATAACATGATTTTTAAATCTCATTGTCATGAATTTATAGGCCAAATGGAAGGAATTTAATGTTTAATTCCTGTAAATTAAACATTAAATAAAAAGGCCATTTAAATCATCTTGCGAGTGGGTTTTTGTGGAACGTGATCGATTGGAACGTTGCTGATGCGGTGAATTTGAACCCCATATCGGCAGGAAAAATACTGCCGGTTCGTATGGGGCCAAAATCACATTTTCGCCAATTAAATTTGGATTAAAGTCATCCTAAGAAGCAAGTTTATATGTAAAATAAACGACTTACATTATGTTTTGTCCCCTACGTGATATCCGTCCCATTGTAGGCGTTGAGGGCATTAGAAGTAGCTTTTTTATTTTACTCCAGCGATTAAATTGTCCCACGATTTTTTTTTTTTAAACTTCTGAGAACGGAAGTCGGAATGATTTTTCTGCATCAGCTAGCAGCCCGAGAATATATATCTCGAACAGGCAGGAAAAAATGGCATCTTAATCGTGCCCCCCCCCCTCAAAAGCGCCAAAGTCATGCACACGATCAGTGCCGATGAAGGTAAGTATTGTAACATCGCTACTTTAACTTCACTGAAAATTTGTAATGCAAATATTCACTGTAAATGGTTAACTAAATATATTTGATGACATTTATTGATCGTTAACACTTCTGTTAATACGTATAATGCATTTACTTGTTAAGAAGTAACATAAAGGAGTACCTTACAGCAATAAGGAATACAGCATATATATGCACACCTTTTTCTAATACAGAACATTCTGTGGAATATAGGCTGAAGGTGCTATACATATGATTTTCTAGTGTGTGTTGGACTATTATGTTTTCAATAATTTTTTTAACAAATCTCACAGTAAGAGTGTACTATAAAACAAACATGCTACATTTATGGAAGAACGTTACACATGATTATTGAAATTAATATGAACATATTGTCTCGAACAAAAGGTCGGTTGGAGGCGCTGCGAGTTGGCTGCCCTGCCAGTAGCATGCTCGTTATTTCGATTTTTTTGGTTTGGCTAAGTGTTTGTTTTGGGTGTCTCTCGGTATGTCTTGTGTGGGCAGTGGTGGGGGGGAAAAGGGGGAAACCATTCTTCAGTTATCCTCGACGGAGAGGTGACTTTTTCCATGTCGCTTCTCCACCTCCTCTCTCACGGCCTAACAGCTTGGATTGGAGCAGCCTTTCCCTGAGGTGGGCCCAGAGCTTCAGCAGCCGGCACAGCGTGGACTTTCCCATCACCCAGCGGGGCAAACCCTTGCCGTGGGTCACCAGAAAGGAGTGCTCTGATCGCTGGCCATGTGACTTTGGCATCATGGGGGCTGTGGTCTGTGGAGCTTCTACCCACGGGTATGGCGTGGACTTACCATCCAGAGACTGGGATCCCTGCCGGGGATCGCTGGAGAAGAGCACCGACCGCCGTCCTACGGCCGACAACATCCTGAAGCTGCAGTCTCCGGTAGGAAAGTGTCCGATTCGGGCACACCAAGCCGCGGAGTGTGTTCGACCGTCCCGACGTCGGAGTTTCAATTGTCCTGAAGAGAGGGCCTGTGCATCTGGCTTTCCATAAGGATGACTACGGAGGGTTTATGACCCCGATCACGGATGAACTAAGGGAGGAGGACTGACTGAACTTTGTTGCCTTCCAGTAAAGAATGGTGTGGTGGATGTTTGTGTTAAATTCAATTGTGTATTGTTTGCTCTTTATTCAACTGTATAGCTATATGGCTAATTCATTTCACTGCACCTCAGTTGATGCACGTGACGAATAAATTTGACTTTAACTTTGACTTTACAAGTTGACAATACAATGTTTGAATTAGTAAAAAAAGACTCAAATTTTGGAGTCTGAAGAAAGGTCCCGACCTGAAACCATCACCTACTCATATTGTCCAGAGACCCAATGAGTTACTCTAGCACTTTGTGTCTTATTTTGTAAATAAGCATCTATAGTTTCTTGTTTCTACAATTGAATTAATTACTTCTGTTGCTCTTATTTTATTAGCCTTCTGCAGCAGGATCTCGCGAGTCATGTGATGTTGGCCTTGTTACCTCTCTGGTAAAGGAACATACTCCGCAGGCCTTTCTCAAAGAAAATGCCTTTGGAAATTTGACATATGTCATCCCCACAGCGGAAGATAAAACTGCTTATGAAAACTTGTTGCATGCTCTGGATGAAAACATGGAAAACCTACATTTAAGCAGCTACAGCATCTCCGATACTACACTGGAAGAGGTAAAGCTTTTATATATCATATTAGCATTGAAGATAGAAGTGAAAGCCATTGAGCCAAAATTAGATGAATCAACACAAATTGAACTTAAACAGTGTAAACATTTAAATTATGTCATTGGATTTCAATAACTTTGAGAACAAGTTTATAGTTTTAGTTTTAGATACAGCCCAGAAACAGGCCCTGTAATATGACGATAAATTTAGATAGAGTGCAAATTAATAGAAAATTGAAGAAGTGGAGCTTGATGAATATAAAATCTTACAGATAACATGAAAAAATGGAGAGTATGCTTGATGATTGTGAAATAACTCAGAATAAAGCAGTAATTGCATTTTTTAAAATAAGTTTTGAGGGTTTTCATTACACCTACAGGTTTGGGAAACTCCAGTTGAGTTCCGACATGGTGTGGAATTAGGGGACAGTTTTGAACTTTAAACTTGGATACAGCATTAAGATTAGTGGGTGGCACAGTGGCGCGATGGTAGAGTTACCGACTTACAGCGCCAGAGACCCAGGTTCGATCCCGACTACGGGTACTGTTCGTATGGAGTTTGCACATTCTCCCTGTCGCTATATGGATTTTCTCCAAGATCTTTGGTTTCTGCCCACGCTCCAAAGACATGCAGGTTTGTAGGTTAATTGGCTTGGCATAAGTGTAAAAGGCTGTCCCTAGTGTGTAGAATGGTGAAAATATGTAAGTGATCACTGGTCGGTGTGGACTTGGTAGGCCGAAGGTCCTGTTTCCATGCTGTACCTCTAAACTAAACTAAACTAAACTAAACTAAATTAGCAGTTAAACGAGTACACCAGTCAATATGTGGAATGGATTGGATGTTAGAATGGATAAGCTTCCTCATTCTTGTCATATGATGGCATAGTAGGACAACAGGGTCATCAGAAACTAACATTTTTTAGCTATAGTTTTTTATTAATTCTTATTTTCCAAATTGTTAATTTCACTAGAGTCTGATTATTTAATTGCATAATGCATACTGGCATTATGAAATTAAATATCTCCAACTGCACCAAACCCCTTTTTTTTTGTTTGAAGGTCATGGAATAATCTCACTTTAGCACTGATTGTGTTCCATACTAATCTTTTGTCGATGTAATGTAATCTTTAATTAAGTCATTTTAAATTAGTCTAGTTAAATTTCTAATGATCTATGTGTTTTCTGTTTACTTTTTCGTTAGGTTTTCATGAACTTGCTACAGAATGAAGCAAATTCAGTGCAGGACCATGACCAGGATAGCGAGTCTCTAAAGTCTGAGAGCATAGAATCTACTGGGCGCGACAGTGAGTAATTTAACTGATATGTGTAAAATTATCAGCATTCAAAGCATTTAAATTACTCTATCTTTATAGCATCAGCTATAAAAATGTGAGATTTAAATAAGTTAAGTTTGATATTTCTGCTACCCCATTGCGGACATTGGATTTTGTCTCTGGAACCATTGTGTTGTAATGCTGAGAACTATATTCTGCACTGTATCATTTCCTGATCCAAGTTGGCGCCCAACCCAGGCGACTATTTGTGTGTTAATCACAGAAGTGGATCAGCAATCACGCATTACAATTGCTCCATTTAAAAAAAATCGATCTGTATACTATGGATGGCTCGATTGTAACCATGTATTGTCTTTCTGCTGACTGGTTAGCATGCAACAAAAGCTTTTCACTGTACCTCGGTACATGTGAAAATATACTAAACTCAAACTCACTCTTCCTATTGTATTTGAGTTTGGCTGTATTTCATTCATGTAGAGTATTACCTGAGTTGATTGGGCAGTTGATTGCAAAACAAAACTTTTCCCTATAACTTGTTGCACATAATAATAATAAACCTAAAGCTAAAGCTAAACCTAAACCCACCGTAGCATACTGTTGTAAGAAGATAGTGGGATCTGTTTTCCTGTGATTGCTTACATCATCTACGTGACAGGTGGAGTGAGCTTGCCCAATGAAAATGGTGCAAGATATTTTAAAATCAAGTCTCATCAGCATTCTATTGGTAAATTACTTTCTGTTGACCGCTCCCGATTCTGCAAAATAGTTCAAATCTTTGCTCGTCGAGACCTTTATTCAGAGTCTCGATCCGAAACGCCACCCATTCCTTCTCTCTAGAGATGCTGCCTGGTCCGCTGAGTTACTCCAGCTTTTTGTGTCTATCTTCAGTTTAAACCAGCATCTGCAGTTCCATCTTACACATTAAATCTTTACTTTACTGTTTTGTAGAGAACATTAATTATCGTATCACACGTGTAAATTGGTTTGAGATCCTATTGATACTGATGACCCAAATTGAAGTGGGCAGGGATACCACTGTCTGTTTTCAGCAGCATCTGGCCTCTTTTTTTCAAAGGTTCCCTGAAAATAACTGATTTTAATCTCAGTTGCACGGGTAGCAGAGCCATTGCTTGAGTGACCCAGGTTTAACGCTAACCTTCGGATTTGTCATTGTGGCGTATGTATGTTCTCCATGTGACCATGTGGGTTTTCTCCAGGTGCTCTGAATTCCTCCCACATCCCAAAAATGTGCAGCTTTATGGGTTAATTGGCTTCTGTGTGCTGAAATTGCCTTTTGTCAGTGGAATCCTAGCTATGTTAGTCTATTCTAAGTATCAACTTACTGAATTAACTGCATTTAGAAGTGAGAAGTTAAAAGTGAGTATGCTGCAAAAAAAGAAACAAAACAATGTTATTATGCAAATCAAATGGAGCTTTTAAAGAGACTTGCTGCAGATATGCTCAGAGAATTTTAATTCAAGTATGATTTTATGTAATTTACTTTACTCCTTACTCTATCAGTGTGTTGGAAAAACCAACCCACTTTTATAACTTACCAGTCATACTATACCCATATCCATTTTGCTTTCTTTTCTCCAATGACCCACCTACTTTGTCCAATAATTTTAATGTGGCATTTTTTCTGGTAGTGCATGCTACAGCCTTTTTAATCTACCAGGTAAATAATGGTTTCATGATTTTTCCAGATATTTTTGCATACGCCCATCCCCCTCCTTATCTTACACCTCAAAATGGAAACCTTATTTATTCTATCTGATCCCCTCTTAAATGCTTCTGTCCTTTCTTTCTTTAATTTCCATTCCTGATCTACCTTCCTAGAGTTATAGAGTTATACATCAACAGACCTTTCGTCTCAATTTACCCTTGCATGCCAAGGTGTTTTCCTGAGCTAGTGCCATTTGCCTGCATTTGACCTATATCCCTCAAAATATTTTCTATTCATGAAACTGTCCACATGTGCTTAAAATATTGTAATTTACCCACCTCTACCACATGCTCTGGCAGCTTGTTCCATATACCCAGCACCCTCTGTGTGGAAAACTTATTTCTCAGGTCCTCTTTAAATCTTTTCTCTCTCACCTTAAATTTATGGCCTCTAGTTATAGTCTTTCTTACCCTTGTGAAAACAATGTGACCCCCTAATTGATCTACTGTATGCCCCTCATAATTGTATAAAGTTTCCCTCAACTTCCTTTGTTTCATGGAAAACAATCCCAACCTATACAGTCTCTCCTTGTGCTGATTCACCAACATCTTATTCATGTGCAACATGATGTCCCAACTCTTGTACCCAATGCCCCCCTATCTGATGAAGGCAAGCATCTTCACCACCCGTGTCACTACTTTCAGTACGTCTATGTACTTCTACACTATGGCCTCATTTACTGACCTGGTATAACTTCCTAAATGACATCATATTACACCTTCTGAATTAAATTCCATCTGTTATTTTTTTCATTTAGATACTGTTTTGACCTTAAATCGCCTTCTTCACTGTCCACCATACCAACAATCTTACTATCATCTGCAAACTTACTAACCATGCATCCAAATTATTAGTATATTTGACAACGGCAGAGGACCCAGTGCCAATGCCTGTGGTACACCACAATTTACAGGCTTCCAACCAAAAAAGCAACCCATTACTACCCTTTGACTCCTTCCAGCAAGCCAAATTAGTACCCATCTGACCAGATCACTCTAGATCTCTCCATCTTGACTTGTTGACCAAGTGGGCATTGCCAAAAGCTCAAGTTCATATAGACAACCTCTACTGCCCTTTACTTGCAATCATCTTGGTCACCCCTTCATAAAAATCAATTTAAGGCAAGATTTCCCATTGTTTGTGAGATTTTAGAGCCTGAACTTTTGGGAGAGGTTAGGCAGGCTAGGACTTTATTCCTCAGAATGTAGGAGACTGAGAGGTGATCCTATGGAGATGTATAAAACCATGAGGGGAATTGATTCATGGGATTTATCTTTGGAAAGTGGTAGTTTGTTCCAGGGCCAGAATAATATTCATCCGCCACTGAGGATCAACGGCTGCTCATCCATGGAATTTGTAGGAGCATTGTGTATGTGGGATGTAAGTGTGTCAAATTTGCTTTCAGGAGATCCCAAAAACTGAGAGCATTTCGTAGAGCCAAAAACAACTATATGAAGCAAGTTATTTGTTAGACTGTTGCTGGTTGCTTTTGGGAAGTCTAATCTCCCTTTTTACTGATTTTTGTAATCCACCATAAATAAAAATAACTATATTTTATTCAAAAATGTGTCTGTCATCTACAGTTGTTGTAATTTTGCATCCTAAAAGTTAGATTAGACATTATTTAACATATATGTTGACATTAAATACACGTTTTGTCTTATATAAAGGTGTGGCATTTGTTGAAGACCCAAGGGTGACTGGCATAAAACTGATTTTTAGTCAGATGGCAGCTCTGATGATTAAACGTTTTCATCACACACGGAGGGATTGGAAAGGAGCCATTGCCAACCTGCTGCTTCCTGTTCTCTTTGTCATTTTAGCAATGGCTCTATTCAGTGTTAAGCCTTTATCTTCTGAATACCCTTCACTTCGAATGTCACCGGATATGTATCATGATTCAGATGTTACCTTCTTCAGGTAAAGTGGCCAGAAAATTAACTTCAAAGATCCCAGGAATGACAATGTTAAATCAGCCTTTGTTCAGTGGAAATGGGGTCACTTCTGGCAACAATATGTGGAGGAATTTGCTTGCTGTGCACATAATGGTCAGGTATATTAATTTCTTATGTTAGCAGTAAAAATACATGAAAACCTGCATGCAGTTCTGGTCGCTCCATTCTAGGAAGGATGTGAAAGCTTTGGAAAGGGTGTGGAGGAGGTTTACCAGAATGTTATCTGGTTTAGGGGGAATTGGCTATTTGGAGAGGTTGGACAGATTTGAATTGTATTCTATAAATGCTGGAGGTTGCAGAGAGACATGAAAATTATGAGAGACATTGATAGGGTAGACAGTCAGAACCTTTTTCCTAGGATGGAAAAAATTAAATACTGGAGGGCATAGCTTTAAGTTGAGAGAAGCAAAGTGTAAGGGAGATGTGTGGGGCAACTTTTTTGCACAGAGGTAGTAAGTGGCTGGTGGTTGAGGCAGCTAACCTAGCCCCAATTTTTAAGAAATGAGCGAGAGAGAAAACTGGGAATTATAGACCAGTTAGCCTGACATCAGTAGTGGAGAAGATTGAGTCGATTGTTAAAGATGTTATAGCAGCGCATTTGGAAAATATTGACAGGATCGGTCAAAGTCAGCATGGATTTATGAAGGAGAAACATGCTTGAAAAATCTTCTGGAATTTTTTGAGAATGTAACAAATAGAATGGATAAGGGAGAGCCAGTGGATATGGTATATCTGGACTTTCAAAAAGCCTTTGACAAGGTCCCACACAAGAGATTAGTGTGCAAAATTAGAGCACATGGTATTGGAGAAGGGGATTGACATGGATGGAGAACTGGTTGGCAGACAGGAAGCAAAGAGTAGGAATTAACGGGTCCTTTTCAGAATGGCAGGCAGTGACCAGTGGGGTGCCGCAAGGTTCGGTGCTGGGTCCTCAGTTATTTACAGTATATATTTGACCATTTAGATGAGGGAATTAAATGTGACATCTCCAAGTTTGCGGATGACACAAAGCTGGGTGGCAGTGTGAGCTGTGACAAGGATGCTATGAGGCTGCAGGGTGACTTGGATAGATTGTGTGAGTGGGCAGATGCAAGGCAGATGCAGTATAATGTCGATAAATGTGAGGTTATCCACTTTGGTGGCAAGAACAGGAAGGCAGATTATAATGTCAGATTAGGAAAAGTGGAGGTGCATCGAAACGTGGGTGCGCTTGTACAACAGTCACTGAAAGTAAGCATGCAGGTACAGCAGGCAGTGAAGATAACTAATGGCATGTTGGTCTTCATTTCAAGAGGTTTTGTGTGTAGGAGCAAGGAGGTCCTACTGCAGTTGTACAGGGCCCTGGTGAGACCGCACCTGGAGAATTGTGTGCAATTTTGGCTTCCTAATTTGAGGAAGGACGTTATTGCTATTAAAGGAATACAGCGTAGGTTCACCGGGTTAATTCCCAGGATGGCAGGACTGACATATGATGAAAGAATGGATCGACGGCTAGTATTCACTGGAATTTAGAAGGATGAGAGGTGTTTAACAGAAACAACAACAATTCTTAAAGGATTGGACAGGCTAGATGGCAGGGAAAATGTTCCCAATGTTGGGGAGTCCAGAACTAGGGGGTCACAGTTCAAAAATAATGGGCAGGCCATTTAGGACTGAGTTCTAATTTATGTGACTCATGTGCAGATGCTTTTTTATTGTGGCAGTGGAATTCGCACAGTGAGTATTTTCCAATACATGTTTAAGAATTTGAAGGGTTTGTATCTTACTGGAAGTACTCTTGCTGTCAAAACCAGTTCCAGTTTTGAAGTTCTGAAACAGGGTGGCTGACCTGAAAGTTGCCTAGTTTGTCTTTCCACATATGCTCTCTGACTGGCTAAGTTCTTCCAGCATTTCTGACTTTGCTCCAGATTTGAATGGCAGATTGACATCCATGCTGGTACCTGGTGTGTGGATCCTTTGATATATATGTTGCAAAACTCCACAAACCTCTTGCACTTTAGTTACAAATAAAATTTGTCATAACCAACGTAGGACTATTCACATTGTGCCATGTTTGGATGTTAATCACTGTGACTTCCTGTATTAGTCTTCCACAAAGTGTGTGTCACTATTAAGAAAAGATCAGCCTTAGAAACATGCCATTGATTTAATATTTATGCACATCATGAAGTTCATTGAATCTATGTTGGCTTTCAGAGCATTCCCATTTATTTCTCTATAATTTCTCACCTGCCCATCACCACCTCCTAATTCTCCTGCCACCAACCTCTATTAAGGACAAATGTATGGTAGTAAATTAACCTGACAATGCAAACTTAATGGAGAAAACTGAAGCACCATGAGGAATTCCATGTGGTCACATGAATAGACAATAGGTGCAGTAGTAGGCCATTTGGCCCTTCGAGCCAGCACCGCCATTCAATATGATCATGGCTGATCATCTTCAATCAGTACCCCGTTCCTGCCTTCTCCCCACATCCCTTGACTCCGCTATCTTTAAGAGCCCTATCTAGCTCTCTCCTGAAAGTATCCAGAGAACATAGTTTAGTTTAGTGATACAGCGCGGGAACAGGCCTTTCAGCCCACCTAGTCCGCACCGAACAGCGATCCCCGCACATTAACAATATCCTACACACACATACAAGGTCATACAAGCTCCATAAGTACAGTATCGGAGGTTGTGATTGAACCTGGGTGACTAGAGCTGCAGTTAGGTTTGTTGGCTGCATTTCCGACAACTGTGGCACTGCGGTGCCATTTTGAGATTAAAGGTCACAACGGTCAGCTTGCTTCCATATAACCATATAACAATATAACCATATAACAATTACAGCACGGAAACAGGCCATCTCGGCCCTTCTAGTCCGTGCCGAACACTTGTTCTCCCCTAGTCCCATCTACCCGCACTCAGACCATAACCCTCCATTCCTTTCCCATGCATATAACTATCCAATTTAATTTTAAATGATAAAATCGAACCTGCCTCCACCACCTCCACTGGAAGCTCATTCCACACAGCTACCACTCTCTGAGTAAAGAAGTTCCCCCTCGTGTTACCCCTAAACTTCTATCCCTTAATTCTCAAGTCATGTCCTCTTGTTTGAATCTTCCCTACTCTCAGTGGGAAAAGCTTATTCATGTCAACTCTGTCTATCCCTCTCATCATTTTAAAGACCTCTATCAAGTCCCCCCCTTAACCTTCTGCGCTCCAAAGAATAAAGCCCTAACTTTCTCTGTAACTTAGTTGCTGAAACCCAGGCAACATTCTAGTAAATCTCCTCTGTACACTCTCTATCTTGTTGACATCCTTCCTATAATTAGGCAACCAAAATTGTACACTATACTCCAGTATTGGCCTCACCAATGCCTTGTACAATTTTAACATTACATCCCAACTTCTATACTCAATGCTCTGATTTATAAAGGCCAGCACACCAAAAGCTTTCTTTACCACCCTGTCTACATGAGATTCCACCTTCAGGGAACTGTGCACAGTTATTCCTAGATCCCTCTGTTCAACTGCATTCCTCAATTCACTACCATTTGCCATGTACGTCCTATTTTGATTTGTCCTGCCAAGATGTAGCACCTCACACTTATCAGCATTAAACTCCATCTGCCATCTTTCAGCCCACTCTTCCAAACGGCTTCATTAGACTAGCTCTTAAATAAGATTAAAACTACAACGGTAGCAATAGAGAAATGTTACAATGGACCTAAAATGGAATGTTAGCATCTGTGCCTGGTGGGGTTTGTGCCAGCAAATGCTATATATGCCTTAATCATGTTAGAAGAAGAATTCTGTCTCCTAAATTTTGATCGAGTCTTTTGAGGATGTACAAAGGTGATTGATGAAGGTAGAGTGGTGGATGTTGTCTACATGAATTTTAGTATTGCATTTGATAAAGTTCCCACATGGTAGACTGATCCAGAAGATTAAGATACACGGGGTTAGTCACCTGGTAATATGGATTCAAAACTGGCTTATCGATAGAGGCAGAGAGGGTTGTGATGGAAGGAAAATACTGAGGGTTACTAGTGGAGTTCTACTGGGATCTGTGCTGGGACCTATGATGTTTGTGATATATAAAAGACAGACATAAATGTGGATGCTGGTTAGTTAAATTTGTAGATTATACCAAGATTTCTAGGGCTGTGAATTGTAAGGAAGGTTGTCAAAGTATACAGCGGATATACTGTATCAGCTACAGAAATGGCAGATGGAGTTTCATCCAAGCAAATGTGAGGTGTTGCACTTTGGGAGGACAAATGTAATGGGGAAATATACAATTAATGACATGACCCTTAACAGCATTGATGCACTGAGGAATCTTGGGGACCAAGCCGATAAATGTCCTGAAAGTAACAACACAAATAAATAGAGTGGTAAAGAAGGGCTGTGATAAGCTTGCCTTCATTGGTTGAGGCAATGAGTATAAGAATCAGGAAATTGTGTTGCAGATTTATATGACTTTGATTAGGCTGCATTTGGAGCATTGCATCCAGTTTTGGTTGCCCCATTGTAGGGAGAATGTGGAGGCTGATTCTGATATTATTATTCTGTATAGTTCTGACAAGATGGACTATCAAAACCTGACTGCAAAGTTGCTGAAGTCTTTCAACATAAATGAACCCTGCACCGGCCAAGCCTCTAATTGGTAAGTACAACACTGAGTCTCACTTTGTTAATTAAGTTGTTTTCATTTTCTCTCAAGGATTGAGACATCAGGGAGAGAAACTACTTTTATTTAAGTCATGAACAAGCATAATGAATAATCATAAACCCCCAAAATGGTTCAAAAATATCTTCAAAAAAGTTCAAAAAAATCTTATATCAGAAACCTCTCAGATCTGATTTAATTTCAGTTCAGTTTATTAGTGTTTAGTTTAGTTTATTTAAGTTTACTGTTACATGTACTGTGGTACAGTGAAAAGCTGTTGTTTGTGTGCTATTCAGTCAAGGAAAGGGCTATACATTAATTCAATTAAGTCATCCACAAAGATAAATGATAAAGGGTACAACATTTAGTACAAAGATCCAACATTAAAGTGAGATAAAGCACGATTAAACATAGTTCAAAGGTCTCCAATGAGGTAGATGGCAGGTCAGGACAACACTCTAGCTGATGAGAGGACTGTCCAGTTGCCTGATAACAGCTGGGAAAAAGCTGTTTCTGAAATTGGGGGTGGAATGGAGGGATTGAGCATTTAACTGGGCTGTGGCAGGTGCCCAACCATTTAAATATTTGAATGAGTGTGGTTGCATCTGATTTTATTCCTTTTCTAGATTTAGCACTGGCCAGGCAGGAATCAGACAATTAAATGTGGGTTATGACTGATACATGGGTACTTTCTGGTGGCCAATATTTCCCTACTGCCTACCTTCCCCCTGTCGTTAAAACTTGTCCTGACGCTCAGGCTTTGAACCTTCGCCCCTCTGACATGCCGAGGCCACATCAGTCACTTTGAGCTCTGACTGTCTGATTGGCCTGGGTACCTGACCCACCAATGCCCTCTGGCTTTGATCAAAGCCAGGATCTTCAGATCACCATCACTTGCCTAATTATCGCCTGTTCCTCTCCACCTATCCTGGCCTCTACCTTTCCAAAAGACATCCTTCCTCTGCCAGCCAATTGCTTTGTTTGACCTTCAGTTACCAATCCTCACTTCCCACTGAATCCCAGACCTAGCATTTTTCTCTCTACAACTCCTGGGCTTTGTGTGTAAGAGCCATTAAGTTCAAGCTCAACAAAAGCAACTGTATTCCTTTGCAATCAAAAATAATTGAACATTTCAGTTAAATTATCCTTCATCAGATCTGATGATTCTGACCTGTGGTTTGACATAGAAAAGAAAAAAGCAATCACAAGAGATCACAAGGCTCACCTGTATTTTTTATCACTTTTTTCTTGAGCGGGGTAATTGCTGTTACGTGTTTTTGTCGTAGGAATAATGTTCCATGCTGGAGGAATGGACCTTCAAATCCACAATATGCCATGGAAAAGTGTAAATGTGATCAAGGTCAACAGGTAATAAACTATTTAATTGTCAATATTTTTTGATATACTGTATGAATATGAATTAATAAAACAATCTATAGTCATGCCATTTAGTACAAAACCATCTTATGTTTAGTTCTACCAATACCTCCATGAACAATGTTACTGCTTGCATTGTTAAGCTAGAGAAATTTTATTAGTGGTTAAGAATGAAAATTACATAATTTCTGGAAGTAACATACATAATAAAAATAATGAAAAGAAAAATAAATAAAACACTCAGAAAATTAAATAAATGGTAGAATTTGAAAAAGGGTTAATGGCAGTTTCATGCACAAGCTGTATAGAATTAATAATATCAAAGTACATTTGAATAAGCACCAGAAAAACAATACATGTTAAAGCAATATCCATTCCTAACTCAAATAAACGTAACACAATATATATTAGGTAGACACAAAATGCTGTAGTAACAGTGGGACAAGCAGCATCTCTGGAGAGAATCGAATGGCTAGTTTAAATCAAAGGTAGACACAAATCCTTCGCTCCAGAGATGTTGCCTGACCCGCTGAGCATTCCTTCTCTCCTGAGATGCTGCCTGTCCTGCTGAGTTACTCCAGCATTTTGTGTCTACCTTTGATTTAAACCAGCATCTGCAGTTCTTTCCTACACCATATATATCAGCATATATTTTATTTCTTGGTTCAATATATGTTTAACTTGGTAGTCTAAGAATGGGGTGTTCAATAATAACATATGTTTTTAATGTGACTCAATAGAACCGTCTCTGATATAATTGTTCCAATACAAATGAATTTAAATTCTAGCTATCTGATTTCTTATAGCTTTAAACAGTTTTTCAAAAAAGTATGTATCTTTGTTTACTCCAGTTTCGTTAACGACATAATTTCTCCAAGTTTAACACCAAGACAGATCGTGTCTACCGAAGATAGGCCGCGTATAAGGCCATCATCCCTAAACTAAGCACGAGTTTATGACTGCATGCCAAAGTACATAGAGGACTATGGGGGGGAAAAAACTGGCTCTGGTCAAATCCTCAGAACCCACACTAACTATCTATTCACATACATCATTAACCTCTCCCTAATCCAATCAACGTTTACATTTGTATCATTGAAAGCATCCTTATCTTTTGCACTGCCTCTTCCCTTTTATGTACTTTTATGATACGATCTGCCTGGATGGAATGTGTTTTCACTGAATTTCAATTCACGTTATAGTAATAAATCTAATACTTCATAGTTCATCTGGCTGCCTATTTCATAAACTGTTGTGGTTTATTTTTTCTATCAACATTTATCTACTGTGAAGGTATCTCAGTTAAGAAATACTCACATTTTATTTGCCTTTCAGCAATGTCCTGCAACAAATACCACAGTGCCCCATTTCAGAAACAATGATGGAAACTTCCTGTACAATCTCACGGGCTACAATTTGGAACGCTACTTAATTTCAACCGAAAACAGCTTTGGAGTACAAAGGTAATATACATTAAATCCAATTATCTAGTGAGCAGTGCAAAGGACCTCACGTAGAAATGGTGTTTTAAAAATAAAACTAATTGCTAAATGCTATTGAGTTCTTTGCATCATGGTAGCACACTTCCTGAAATTTGGCATGTTCCCTTGGATTATAACATCCATATGCAAAAGGAAAACTAGAACATCACCCAGAATATCAAATAATGTATAATGTTTGTTTTGATGCCATTTCTCAAAATTGGACTGACCCATCAACGCAGGCCTCTCATATTAAAGCACGTTTAAAACATATTTTGAATTTGAAACATGAATTGTAGGCCCATGAAGGTCGACTTTACTCTGTCTGTCGAATCAATGAGAGAAAGGAGTACGGAAATGGCTTGATTTTCTCCCAATGAAACATGGAACTCAATTGATCTGCCATGTATTACTCAGTGGTGGTGAGATTTCAAATTTAGATGTGGGAAAGAAAAAGATAGGAAGTAAACTGCATCATACTTCATCTGAGTATACACGGTGCTTTCAGTATGGGCTAAAAAATGGTGCCTTTTCCATTATTGCCGCCCCATCCAAAATAACACCTTTGTTGGAAGTGTGTTAGATGCTGCTATTAACTTACGTGTGGAATTTCTGTTTGCTTATCAAGATGAGTAACTAGTTGTTTTATCATTAACAGATTAGGAGGATTTTCAATTGGAGAAGAACCACCCAAGGATCTCAAAGGAAACAATTTGAGTCAAATTGATATTAATTCTTTAGTGAAGGTAGGCACAAGCCATACATCCAAATGCTATTGTTATAATTTTTTTAGCAATAGGAATTTTGGAAAAGACCATGGTGAGCTAAGTATTCTTCGGCAGAAAATTATTACAGGGGGACGTGCTTCATTATCCCAAAGAAAGATTATTTCCCATTTTCTCCATGCTGGGGACAGACTTTATTGATTTTTGTTTCCTAAAGGAGCATCTGTTATTCTGTGGCTATGCCCTCTGGCCCTAGACTCTTTCACTAGTGGAAACATCCTCTCCACATCCACTCTATCCTGGCCTTTCACTATTCGGTAAGTTTTAATGTCCCCCCCTTATCCTTCCAAACTCTAGAGAGTAATGCCAAGTGCCGTGAGATGTCAAACACACAGGGCTTTCGATCCCATCTAATTTCTTTCCATTCCCAGCTCTGCACAACCATTAGAAGAAAAGATGGGAAAAAAAGGAGAAAGGAGAAAGTCAGTCTTAAATTTTCCACAAACTCAGAGAGCCATTGAAATAATTATTGTCGCACTGCAGAAAAAACAGTAGCCAGTTTAATTGTGTAATAATTATAACTTATTCTGCTGAAGCATTTTATTTCAAGACTATTTTTTGGCTAGGATGCTAGGGGTAGTGCCTTTGATTTAGTACTTTGGTTTGGTTTTATCATGTACCTGGGAGATCAAACAGATATGTGACAATGACTCACCTGAAAAACATGAACGTCCGAAGTGCACGTTCACTCATTACCAAGCTGGGGATTAGTTTCAGACATTATAACCAACTGTAGTTTGAATACGCATTCTTCTGATTCGGAGGCACTAGATAGGCAAAAAATAAACTGCTGAAGAAATTCAACAGGTCAGACAGCATCTGTGGAGCAGGGCCGGATTTAGATGAAGAGAAGCCCTAAGCTGTTCCACTTGTGAGGCCCCTCCCAATCCCCCATCCCAAAGACTAGAGGAAGATGGTCCACCAGATTGACACCGATTTGCAGTCGAGCATTGCCAATGAGATAAGGGTCTGGAAAGCTGCGCTATTTATTTATTTATTGCCAGTGCTAGGGTCGAGTTATTGGCTTAAAACACTATTATTCTGAAATAGAGGGCAAGGAAAATTAGCATATATAAGAAAGGCCTATGACAGTGTCAAAAATATTATACACCTTGCAGGGCTCTCACTTAATTGTTTTTTCTCTGTTGTCAGCCGGGCAAACCTGGCAGCTTTTTAGGGTACCAAATGACAGTTTAGGTGGTAATTTAAGATGGCTTGCATGACACGTGCGATAATGTGCTCGGACGAAGTGCGTAGTTACCAGTCGGAATAGACAATAAACAATAGATGCAGGTGCAGGCCATTTGGCCCTTCGAGCCAGCGCCGCCATTCAATGGGATCATGGCTGATTATCCCCAATCAGTACCCCGTTCCTGCTTTCTCCCCATATCCCCTGACTCCACTATTTTTAAGAGCCCTATCTAGCTCTCTCTTGAAAGCATCCAGAGAACCCGCCTCCACCACCCCCTGAGGCAGAGAATTCCACATACTCTGCCTATCTTTGGTCTTACAATTAACCAATTAGAACACAATAAATCCAGCAAAAAGTAATGGGCCTGTCCCACTTAGGCGACTTTTTAGGCGACTGCAGGAGTTCATGCAGTCGCCACATGTTCATGGATGGTTGCTGGGTTGTCGCCTTCATGGTCGTGAGGAATTCCCACATTCCGGGAACTAGTCGCGGCCTCATTATGGTTGCCGCGAATGTTTCAACATGTTGAAAAATTAGCGGCGACTAGAATGAAGCCGACATTGAGAGTAGCGAGAATTCTCCAGCCGTGGGTGGGTCGCAAGGAGGTCATAGTGTGTTGCCAGGAGGTCGAAGGTTCTCATAGGTTCTTGTAGGTTGTAGATGGTGCTGACCGGTGGTTTTAGTTGGCTCATATAGGAAAAAAAACATAAGCAGTGGTTTTCGGAACCAAGGATAACCGATCGGTAATGTTAAATGTCTGCCGAACTTCACAGCTGTTCATCTCTGGCTTTTTAAAAGTTGTCTGGCTTCATAAAAGTTGTCTCCATTCCTTCTCTCCCCTTCTGTCCCCTTCTTTCCCCTCTTTTAAAGGACTGACTGTTAACTGTGCTAGCCGTCTTAATTACAGCGTCAACCTCCCTGTTCATCGTGGTGTGTCTCTGTATCACCTTGGCTTTGCATCGTGTACATTTCAGACAGCGCTCCTCCCGCTTGCCCTGGATCCTGTGTGTGTGTGTGTGTGTGTGTCTCTCTCTCTCTCTCTCTCTCTGTCTCTCTCTCTGTCTGTGTGTGTGTCACTCTGACAGTCGCCGTTCCAGTTCCCAGTTTTTCAGGTGCTGTCGGCAACTTGACAGTCGTCTAAGTGGGACAGGCCCATAAAGAAAATTTAACACCAATAAGACTCCTCAAAGAGCAGTTATCCTCCGTTCTTACCGTGGAGAAAGACATGAAGACTGAGGAACATGGGACAATTACTGGAAGTATCTTGAGGACAGTCAGTATTATGGTCGAGGAGGTGCTGAACTTCCTCAGACATATGAAGGTAGACAAATCTCCTGGGATTTATCATATATATCTGAGGAAACTATGGGAAGCGAGTGAAGAAATGCAGGCTCCCTGGTTGAGATATATGAATCATAGAGTCGTATATCATTAGATATGGGTGAGGAACCAGAAGATCAATGTTGTGCTGCTAGTGAGCCTAATGTCCGTGGTAGACAAGTTACTGGAGAGTATTCTGTGGGATAAGATTTATAAGCATTTGGATAGGGAGGGGCTGATTAGGCATAGTCAGCATGCTTTTGATACAGGGAGGTTGTGTCCCACACATCTGATTGAGTATTTTGAAGTAACAAAGAGGTTAATGAGAGCACAGCTACAGATGTTGCCTATTAGGACTTCGGCAAGACATTTTAATAGCAGGGAGGCTGCTCTGGAAGGTTATATCACATGGTGTCCAGGGAGAGTTTGCTGACTGATAGAGAATTGGCTTCATGGAAGGAAGCAGAGAGTGATGATGGAAAGTTATTTTTTGGATACTAGAGGCCTGTGACGATTGCTGTGCCTCAAGGATCAGTATTCGGCCCATTGCTTTTTGTAGTTTTATTCAATTATTTTGATGAGAATGTGGGCATAATTAGTAAGTTTGCATATGACATTAAAGTGGGGTGGTAGGAAAGATGGTTATCGAAAATTACAGCAGGATCTTAAATTGTTGGACAAGTGGTGAATGGTTAATCACCTTCAATGCAGATAAGTGCGAGGTGTTGCATTTTGGGAAGTCAAACCGGGGCAGAACTTCCACAGTGAATGGCAGTGTTTTGGGGAGTGTCGCAGAACAGAGGGATCTAGGAATGCTGTCACATTGTTCCTTGAAAGTGGCATCACAGGGTAGGCTTTCAGCACATTGTCCTTCATCAGTCAGGGTATTGAGAATAGAAGTTGGGATGTAATGTTACAGCTGTACAAAACACAGTGAGGCCATATTTGGAGTATTGTGGCTCACTACAACAAAAATGTTGGAAAGTGGGCAGAGAAGATTTAAGAGTATGTTGCGAGGACTTGATGACTTAAGCTATAGGTAATGGTTGGGAAGGCTAGGATTTTACTCCTTGGAGTACAGGAGGATGAGGGGTGATCATATAGAAGTATATAATGAGGGGAATAGATAGGGTTGATACTCTTTTACCCTGAGTAGGGGAATCAAGAACTAGAAGATATAGGTTTAAAGTGGGGGGGGGGGGGGGGGGGGGGGGGGGGGGGATTTAATAGGAGCCTGAAAGGCAACATTTTCACGTATATGAGATGAGCTGCCAGAGGAGATAATTGAGGCAGGTACCAAACAATATTTAAAAGACATGGAAAGGAACGGTATAGAGGGATATGGGCCCAACGCAGGCAGGTGGGACTAGTGTAAATGGTGCATCTTGGTCGGCATGGGCCAAAGGGCCTGTTTCCATGCTGTATACCTATAACTCTGTGACTATGACCAACTCGCTTACTTGTGCTTCTTGCAGGAATTTAAAAAATTTTCTCTTCATATTTATTAACATTTTATATCTGATTATGAATATTGGAATCAAATCCATGAAAAAATATTGTCCTTTTGGCCTATTCATAGGTATGGTATAATCAAAGGGGCTTTCACGCAGAACCAGCACTCCTAAACCAACTCAATAACCTCATCCTCCGGGCCAACCTACCAACAGATGCTAACTGGACAGATTATGGTATGTCAAATGAAAGCATGTTTAAACTAATAATATTGGAAGTTTGTATGCACAGACTCTTGTGGCATGATGATCTATTGCTATAATTTTAATAACTTACCTACTGCACTATGCTTTGCTTATCAAAACTACATTATATACATAGATCACCTTTGATGTAACATACATACATAGATCATCTTTGATGTAAACAAAAATGTAATCTCAGAAAAGACTGGGGCAGACTCGTAGGTGTTTGGTAGGGCAGTCAAGTTTCGTCCATGACACAAATTTTAGGGAGACTTGACTAAGTGTAGAATTGTTCTAATTTTTAAATTTGTGTTGATACAACTTTGATCTGAGTTTGCTTAAAGTATTCTGGCTCTGAGAATAATGATAATCTATAAATATTTTTTCATTAGGAATTACATTACACAGCCATCCTTATCGTGGTGCTCTTCTGAATGATGACAAAATGTAAGTCTGTTTACAAACTTTTCAATGCAAACTATAGTTAAATATTTATGTACAAATATAAACAGAATGATGTGGTGGGAAAATGCTGAGACCATAACCCAGAGGTCAAACCATTCTCTGCTGGAAGCAGGAGCACCTTTGTGATTCTATAAGAAAGTCTGGTTCTGTGCTTTCTAACTAATGCAATTGTTATTGAGTATGAATATTAAAATAATACTGGTATTGCGAATGCCATATTTTTAATGTGTACTCGTGCTTCGCTACATACTGGTTTTATAAGCTTATTAGATAGTAGAACACAAATTTAATCCACAGTGGCAGCTCATCATTGCCTGTCGCCTAACATTTCTACATCCAGCTACATACCTGGCCCATCTTCCTGTGGAGTCCTGTTCTGTTATAACAATGCTCAATGTGAGCTTGAGACACGACACTTTATCTTTTGTCTGGGATGATCCAGACATCTGTACTCAATACTATATTCTATGTGACTAGCTTTTTTGGGCTGCTTCAAAACTAACAATTTCTGCTGTGAATCATTCTGCATGATATTGGCTCAGTGTTTTTCTCTCCCTCACAATATCCCACATTTTTGCCTTTTCCGTATTCTCACACACTAAATGTCCCCATCTCATTGGTTTTATCCCATTTTTTAAACTTTTCTTTTAGGTTAACTCATTAACCTATCAAATGTAGGACCTCTACAACATATCTCCATGGCGATTCTGGCCTTGCCCTATCAGAGATATTTCCTTTTTCCTATCCAACCCCATTCGCCCTCAACCTTCTAGGTAAATTAAATATATCTATTTTTTTCTCTTTCCCAGTTGTAATAAAGGGCCTTTAACCGGAAACGTTAGCTCAGTTTCACTTTTGAAAGATGCTATCTGATTTGCTGAGTGTTTCCAGTATTTTCTCTTTTTACTTTAGAGGTTGATTCATGAGGTTGATTCTGTGTTTAGATTCTCTGGGTGGGGAATGGCGCTTTCAGTAAGAGCAAAACAGTACATCTGGGATACACTGCAATAATTTCTTGCAACATACGTGCCGTGTGAGCATTTGTTCTTTACCAGTGATTTTGTTTGTTTATTTATTAACCTGTTGTAAATTGGTAAATTAATATGCATGAAGTTAACATATACTATTGCATCTGACGATTTATTTTCATACTGTTTCTTTCTGAAGCTTGGAGAATCTTCGACAGTGTGGAGTTGCGTTCTGTATCCTTCTGGGCTTTTCTATTTTGACAGCAAGCATTGGCGGCTACATTGTACAAGATAGACTCACTGGGCAGAAAAGGCTACAACATATCTCTGGTCTGGGTTACAGACTGTACTGGATCACAAACTTCCTGTGTGATATGGTAAGGATATATGAAGTTTCTATTCCTTCCATCACTTACGTTCAAATATCCTTCTTTAGTCAGGAATCTGAAGGATTGTTTCTCATACTTCCTCCCAACCCGTAGTAATAGTTTTCTGTGCATACTAAGTAAGAAACTAATTCCAACAGTATGTAATGAATACAGATTTGTGGGATAAGATGTTCTACTTCAAAACAGGGGTAGCAAATTGACTGAAGGCTGAGCCATGGATAAAATCCATGAGGATTGTTACATGAAGCAGATGCTTTGACTAATAAAATGTTCTCAATAAATGGTTCAATGCCAAGGTGCTGACATAAAACGTGCTTAATTCATATCTGCCTGCCAATAATGATCTGGTTGAAAACATGCATATTTTATGGCACTCTGGCACATTTCCCACAAGGTTTTGGGGAAATTAAAGCATTACTGTGAATAGCCAATTGATTGTTAATGCAGTTGGTGGGGAGGGAGGAAGATATGTAGACTTGACATTTATTTATTCTGGAGGGCAATATTGTCAGTTATATCAATGCCATGAGGAGGGTTGGTGGGTCCTCTGTTCTGGGTTGAACAGAAGGAAGAGAATCTAATTCAGTGACCGGAAAAAATGTAATCAGTGGAACCACGTTGAAGTTTTATCCTACAATGGATAAGTGCTGTGTTTGTTTTTTCTCTTCTTTCATCAGTAAAATACAGTTTATTTTTATTTCTCTTTGTCTAGATCTTGTACATGGTCCCCGTGGTGCTGTGCATTTGTGTCTTTGCAGCTTTCCAGTTTTCAGCTTTCACTTACAGAGCCAATCTAGGAGCCACGTCCCTACTTCTGATCTTATTTGGGTAAGAACTATGCAAGATAGTATGCATAAAGATAAATAATAAACTTTAAAATAAACTTCATTATGCGGAGCCGAGCTCAAATATTGGGAACAATCCTAGATTTAATCCTTGGTTAAAGCTGATTTTGCTAACTCCAATCAAAATAGTGGCATGAGCATCATAGCAGGCCTCAATTCTTCTAACTTTGAAAGGGAAATGTATCCTAGATTAACACTGCTGATTACTATATGCTCTTGCACATAATGTTACGGTTACACTTTTTGATTTCCAATGAAGAAACGGTGAAATACCTTGGTTGATGAGGTTGAGAAACTTCCTGTTTCTCACACTCCCGAACAACATCACAAGAAGTGAATACAAAGTTCTCACTATCGAATATCTGTGTATTCATACGGATTTGGCTATGTATTACGAGAGTGCTGTGGTGCATTCTACAAGAGTATTCTCCTGGGATCTCTTTTGAGTTCAGTTTGCCAAAGGCCCAGTTACATTTAAGGTCTTGTGTTGGCCAGTAATGAACTATCACTGTTGTTGTGCATTTGGAGCCAGTGTGCAGGGGTCGGGAGTGGTTTGACAGGATAAAACCTAGATAGACACATGGATGGACTGACTGCATTGCAGCCTTAGTGTCAATGTGAGCACAGTGGTATCCGTGTTTTTTTTTGTGTTAACTCAGTCATAAAGTAGGACAGCATGCAAATAGGTCACACGATCAAACATATCCATGCTAACCCAGGTCCCTACCTAAGCTGGACCAACTTCCTATGTTGGCCCATATTCATCTGAACATTTCCTATCCACGTTCCCGTTCAAATATCTTTTAAATGTTGTTATTGTACCTGTTTCAACTACTCCCTCTAGCAGCTCATTCCATAAATCCGGCACCATCTGTTTTCCTGGGAAAATGACTATGCATCCTCCTTATCAATAGCCCTTTTGATAGCATACACCTTTCTAAGATCACCCCTCAGTATCCTATGCTCTGAGGAATAACATCTCCCTCTAACTCAGGCCCTTGAGTTCTGGCAACATTCACGTAAATCTTCTTTGCACTTTTTCCACTTAATAATGTCTTTCCTACAACAGGGTGACTAAACAGGAGGTTACACAAAAAAGCTGGAGAAACTCAGCGGGTGCAGCAGCATCTATGGAGTCTGAAGAAGGGTTTCGGCCCGAAACGTTGCCTATTTCCTTCGCTCCATAGATGCTGCTGCACCCGTTGAGTTTCTCCAGCTTTTTTGTGTAACCTTCTATTCTCCAGCATCTGCAGTTCCTTCTTAAACAGGGTGACTAAACAAATTGGCCTTACCAACATCTGGTGTAACGGCAACATAACGTCTCAACTCCAGTACTCAATGCCCCGTCTGATGAAGGTCAACGTGCTAAAGTCACCTTAACCATCCTGTCTACCTGCGACGTCACTTTTGGGGAACTGTGTATTTGTACTCCTGGATCTCTCTTCTCTACCTACCCCTCAGGACCCTACCATTCTATTCTCCTCATGATTCAAGATTTTGGCGCTGCCATAGCAGCTGCGGCTCAGCTGCAGTACGTTTGTTTTTTCTTTTTTTTGTTTGTTCTTTTGTCCTGTTTTAGTTATTTTTTGGTTTTATTTTATTATGTTGTGTGGGGGGGGGGGGTGGGGGGGGGGGGGGAACGGGTTCTTTGGTCTCTTCCTTCGGGGGGATGAGACTTCTCTTGTCGTATCCCCCGTGTTCGTCTCCGTCTGCGCCGAGGCTTAATGGCGGAGCTGGCGGCCTCGGAGCTGGGGCAGCGTTCCAGCGGCAACATCGGAGCTGTGGCGTTCCGGCGGCAGCGGCGACCCGATAACGGAGCTGTGGCGTTCCGGCGGCAGCAGCGACCCGACAACGGAGCTGTGGCGTTCCAGCGGCGACCTGACCTCGGAGGATCGGACACGGGAGTCGGGAGCTCACAGATCGCCTCGGGGCAGAGGGAGAACAAGGAGGGAAGAGAAAAGGACTTTAAGATTTTTGCCTTCCATCACAGTGAGGAGGTGCCTGGTGAACTCACTGTGGTGGATGTTAAATTTGTGTTTATTGTGTGTTTTTGTCATTTTTATTATATGTATGACTGCAAGGCAATGAAATTTCATTCAGACCGAAAGCCTGCCCAGTCTATTCTTATAGCTCAGCTCAGGCTCTCAAATCTTGGCAACATCTTCACGTCTTCTCTGCACTCTTTCCAGCCTAACAACCTAATTTTAGTAGCAGTGTGACAAAAACAACACAATACTCCAATGTGGCCGGACCAATGTCTTGTACAACTGTTACATAACATCCCAACTTCAATACTCAATACCCTGACTGATGAAAGCCAAGGTGCCAATAACCTTCTTGACCACTCTATGTACCTGTGACGCCACTTTTAAGGAATTATGTACTTGCACTCCTAAACCTATCTGCTCTACAACACTTCCAAGAGTCCTACAGTCCACTGCGAAGGTCCTGCCTTGTTTTGACTTCCCAAAATGTAACTCCTTGTGTTTATCTGCATTAAACTCAAATAACCATTCCTCAGCCCACTTACCCAACTGATCAAGATCCTGCTGTAATTTTTGAAAACCATTAAAAATGGTTAAAAATCAAAGTTTTCAAGCTAAACGTTATCCAGGACCAATCGACCCTTTAATAAGCACCTTGTCAACCATCCTGAAAATGCATTCCCTTCACTACCAGTGCACAGTGGCTACTGTGTTTGCTCCTCTGACAGCATCCCCTAAACTCTTGGCCTTTATCAACTAAAATGAAAAATGTAGCAGGTATGTTGGAAAGCCATAGGTGCAGGTTCCTCTCCAGCTGACTTGAAAGGACATGGCTGACTCATCATCATTTATATCCTGGATCTTTCTCCTCTACAGTTCTCTTGGTGTACCTTCATCAGAAAGACTGCACCATTTAACAAAGGTAGTTTCCCTTCACCTTGTCAAGGGTGGTTAGAGGTGGCCAATAAATGCTGGGTTTACCAATGACTCCCAGAACCTGATGATAAATAAAGGAAAACACACACACAGATTACTGACAGGAACCTGCAGATGGCAGTGTTTCCATGTTCATACTAACCTTGAGCTTCTTCATGGCTAAAATCAAAGCATGCGAGTTCCTGTCAAATACATGATTTTCACTGGCTAAATTCCCCTGCAAACTTGGAGCCGCTCCTGGGATCATATATACACTACTTTGGGTTTCTTGTTCAGAACGTAATCACACTCCCTATCTGAATTACCTTTGCTCCCTCCACACTTAGTTCATGAAAAGAGACTTTTCTCATATTTATCAGAAACTTTGAAAGCAGAAACCCAGAAAAAGAAGGAATTAATGGCACTGAGGTGGTGCTCCACAGTATCTCCAGGGTTTGGAGAGATATGGTTGTTTCAAGTTTTAGGTTTAGTTTTTAGTTTATAGATACAGCACAGAAACAGATCCTTCGGCCCACCGAGTCTGCACCGATCAGCGATCCCAGCACATTAACTCCCTATCCTAGGGACAATTTACTTACAACTCTACTGCTGTGCCACTGTTCTGTCCACAAATGTCCGTGAGATTTTTCTAGAGAGCAGATTGGTAAACATCAGCCCAACATAAAATTTCTCAATCAAGTTTACCAATCTTGTCAATGGGAACAACAGTGGAAATTTTAGGGTGGACAAAACCCATGTTGAAATTCATCGCCCTTTAAATTTGTAACTTATTCAGAATCTTAGGAATTTAGAAAGAGTAAGTTAAAGCGGCGATAGGTTTAACTTGACATCATGTTTGGCATGAGCATTGTGGGTTGAAGGGCCTGATCCTGTGCTGCACTGTTCTATGTGATATCTAAAGAATTTCAAATAGTGGTAAATTATAACTGATCTTTTAATCATAATTTTTATTAATATTCAGTCGTGAGGGAATGCATTCGTTTTGGTTTTGCTGCTTGCTCATCTGTTTTATTTCTATGACTGTCTTTCAGATTTGCAACACTACCCTGGATGTACCTCCTTTCAAGGTTCTTCACCAGTTCAGATACTGCTTTTATAACTTACACTGCAATTAATTTAGTGCTGGGACTTTGCACAATTCTTGCAACCTATCTTCCTCGCTTTCTGGGACTTCTATCCAACAACAAGGTATGTAAAAGAACAGAATAATCTACAACTATATTATTAGAAAAATTGTGATAGACCAATTGGAATTCTGACAATGTCCATGAAGAATCAAAGTGCATAATAACTAGTTGTGTTCAAATTAGTTCCAAATAGTTCCATTCATATCATAATGCCTTGAATCTAATACATAATGTTGATTTTTTTTCTTTGTAAAGTTTTTACCTGTTCTTATAAAGAATGAATAAGGAAAATGCTGGTGCATAAGATTTATCGTTTTGAAACTTAAACCCCAAAAATTGGATTATTAAACAATGATATTAATTCCCTTTACCTCATCAGTGATGATCAACGTAACCCATTTGACTACATTATTTTGGAATACTGACCTTTTTTGTTACTACTACATTTTTTAAGGCAGCCAAGCATAGAATGCAGATTGCAATTTTGAAAATAGGGAGAAATATGTTGCAATGGTATCATTGTGTTTTAGTCAGGGTAAAGAGATTAAGTGAAAACAAGCAATTAATACAAAGAGGATTGATGTGGAAAAAGTGTTAGAGAGGTCAATATAATATAGGTGGTAGGTTAATTAATAAATATATGGTCAAAATATTGGAATTATCTCTGGAATTATTATTCCATGTGTTATGTTTTATTTTTCCTCCTGCAGAATTTACTGGAAATTTACAATGTACTTCGCTGGGCATTCATCATCTTCCCACAGTTCTGCCTGTCCTTTGGGTTGGTAGAACTATCCTACAATCAGCTGCAATTTGATATCACCATGGAATTTGGGATAGACTCGTACATGAGTCCATTTAAGATGGAATACCTTGGCTGGGTCTTTGTTGCAATAACACTGGAGGGATGCTTTTTTATTATAATTCGACTCCTGTTCCAAGGACAATTATTACACAAACTCAGGTATGATAGTCCATTTAGCCCTTCTATAATTTTGTAAAGGGTAGGGTAAATTCAAAATGACCGATGCAGGTTTGTATCAAAGATAAACACAAAGCACTGGAGTAACTCAGTGGGTTAGGCAGCATCTCTGGAGAAAATGGATACGTGACATTTCTGAACAAATTAATTCAGACTGAGAAGGGTCCTGACCCAAAACGTCACCTATCCATTTCCCCCAGAGATGCTACCTGACCCGACGTGTTACTCAAACATTTTGTGTCTATCTTTAGTTAAAATAAGAGATCTGTGTGTATGAATAGAGAATAATGTGTATGAACACAGAACTAAATAAGGCGTTCATCCTGTTTGCTTTGATTTATTGGTTTTAGATTCTTAAAAATATACCAGCATATTTATCTGGTATGAAATATCCACTACTTTTTTTCTACACCCTTTTCACTGGTACGAGCAACTGGAGAATTATTGGGAAAGAAATTTGGACGAATCTGTTTCAAGGCTCAGGATAGTTCATCTGTCATATCATGTAGGTGTAATATCATGTAGGAGGCTGGTATTGCTACTCAACCGACTCCAACTGGTCCAGAACGCAGCCGCCCAACTCATCACCCACACCAAATCCTGGCATCACATCACTCCAGTCCTCAAACAACTTCACTGGCTTCCCATCTCCCACCGGATCAACTACAAAATCCTGGTCCTCACCTACAAAGCCCTCCACCATCTGGCCCCCCCATATCTCACTGACCTCCTCTCCCCCTACCAACCCTCACGGTCCCTCAGATCCACATCAGCCGGCCTCCTCTCCATCCACAAGTCCAACCTCCGCAGTTTTGGGGACAGAGCCTTCTCCAGGGCAGCTCTCAGGCTCTGGAACGCCCTCCCCCAACTGATCCACAATTCCGTGTCCCTCACCATCTTCCAGTTCCGCCTCAAGAACCATCTCTTCACCTCTGCCTATCCTTAGCCCCAATTCCCCCTCCCTTTTCATCTGTGCATTAATTGCCTCATATTGTGTTTTGTATTGAATTCTGTCTTTACTTTGTGTACTGGTCATGTCTCTACTATTTATTTCATTCCCCTTGCATGTTTTTCCTCTACCTGCTAAATTTTTGTAAGGTGTCCTTGAGACTCTTGAAAGGCGCCCATAAATAAAATGTATTATTATTATTATTATTATTACTACTCCAGGAAGTATATGATGGTCATCATATTTGGGGACTTGAATAATGGTCTTTCTTGAAGTAATTTCAAGGCACTGTAGCATTTTGAAGGGAAGGCAGTAGACAACCAATAAATTAATTTGCCAGTTCTTAAAAGAAGATCTTGTTCATAATAACATAATCTAATAGCATTGGCAGCTTTACTGAGAGTTTAAACTCCTTTGAGTCCTGGGATGTCAGAACTTTGAGTCCTGGGATGTCAGGACTGTCTTATGAAGAAAGACTGGATAGACTTGGTTTATACTCTCTAGAATTTAGGAGATTGAGAGGGGATCTTATAGAAACTTACAAAATTCTTAAGGGGTTGGACAGGCTAGATGCAGGAAGATTGCTCCCGATGTTGGGGAAGTCCAGGACAAGGGGTCACAGCTTAAGGATAAGGGGGAAATCCTTTAAAACCGAGATGAGAAGAACTTTTTTCACACAAAGAGTGGTGAATCTCTGGAACTCTCTGCCGCAGAGGGTAGTCAAGGCCAGTTCATTGGCTATACTTAAGAGGGAGTTAGATGTGGCCCTTGTGGCTAAGGGGATCAGAGGGTATGGAGAGAAGGCAGGTACGGGATACTGAGTTGGATGATCAGCCATGATCATATTGAATGGCGGTGCAGGCTCGAAGGGCCGAATGGCCTACTCCTGCACCTAATTTCTATGTTTCTATGTTTTCTATTCCTTATTTTTTCAGTCCTTAATGGGTGCATGCATTAAAGTGTGGATTGATGCTTCCAGTACATTGCTGTATTCCTTGCACTCATTCCATGCAGAGTATTGGATATATAACGATGCAGCATTGAATCCCTGGGAGAGACCTTGCAGTGCTTTCTACTTCACACTAGTTAGCCCATAACAATCGGCTGAATCAGACTGCCTTGACAGTAGCTGAAATCGTCCCAGTTGCAACTGTGGTCTCCAGTACAAAGCTGCTTAAAAACAGCCACCATGTGGTTTCAGTCAAGTGTTAGCTCCTTCTATTTCTAGGGCTCCTGCAATAGGATACATTTGCACAGAGGTCTGGCAGTAAAGGATTATGCCTGCATCATTTCAGTTAACTATTAAGGGAAGGCAACATTTCTTAAATTCACATTGCAAAACCTTATGATGAACTACTCATCAATAATGTACTGCCTTTCATCTTTCATTTGGTGGCACTGATTGGCCTACAACATTTTTTTTTCCCCTTACATATCCACGTCTTTGTCCTGTATGACTTGGAACTCTGAGTGGCATTGTTATAGAGCAGGCAACAAACTATTAAAAATTTGTAAATTTCCTCAGGGTTCAAGATTGCTCTAGATACTGAATGCTTGCATTAAGAGGCCCAATATATGGACAGCTACAGAATTCAGTCCAAAATAACAGCTTTTAGTTTGGCCTATTGCAATATTGAATCACTTGCCCCATTCCTTTCCAAGTAACGGTGTTGTTACTCTGAATCTTTAATGGTACTTCAAATAAAGACAAAAGTTATACATCCAATTTTATCTTGTCTAGATGCAATAATTCTCTGGATGCTGAAAATACCACTCACGATGATGAAGATGTGAAACGGGAATGTCAACGGCTTCAGAATGGAGAAGCAAACAATGACATTATACAGATTCACAACCTAAAGAAAAGTTACCGTTTTCTAAACAAAAATGTTAGAGCTGTAAGAGGAATCAGCATGGGAGTTCCGATAGGAGAGGTATGTGTAAATGTTGTTTTTCAAAGCTTCATGTTCCAGTAACATTGTCTCCAACCTTTATCTGGCTACTAAATATAACATTTAAATGCTCTTGTTTCTTTATTGTTTAATTGTTTTTGGAACCTCTGCTAGATCGAATTTGTACCATGGTACTTGAATGTATAGTATAACGTTAGCCATGATTCATGATATGCTATTCAGTTTGGAAAAATCCAACAACCCCCACAATTAAAATGTGGATTATGGAAATGTCTGAGACCTTACACTTGGAAAAAATTAGACTTGTCTTAATTGACAATTCAGAACTATTTGCTAGAATATGGTCTATATATTGTTGAATTCATTCAGGGTGCATTTGACTTTGAAAGATGAAATATGTATTTGTTTTTGTTTCTGAACATACCTCATTAAATTTCACAATTTATTTCCGTATTAGTGCTTTGGTCTCCTGGGAGTGAATGGAGCTGGGAAAACGACAACATTTAAGATGCTGACAGGAGATGTAGGACCGTCTTCAGGACATGCAACTATTAGAACTACCACAGGGTAATTATGTGACCAAAACTTCAGGCCTTAAAGTTAGATGACAATTGACTATTAATTTCCTGATCCATTGCTGCTGTTTGAGGTCCATATAACACACTGGCAATTAATGTTGTGATTATTGATAAGAAGCAACAGCCAGCAGTGCTGCTGTTTTCACATTTCCAAGCAAACGCCACAATGTTTCATTTTGTATCTTTTTGTTTAGGTTGTCACTATTTCTGCAGGTTTCCATTCTTCCTTCATTTGCCATAATTTTGTCATAATTTAACATGCCACCTTTTGGCACAATAAATTAGCACATTGTTGCTGGACCTCTCCGATGAAAAGGTCCTTTTGGTCAACATTAAACGTCCTAAAGAAAATAGGATTTGATAAAACTCAATTCTTATTGAGCCCAAGTCATATGCAGTTCCAATACAAGACAATTTATTTGTCGTTTGGACCCCGTTGATGCAGTTAAGAGTTTTACAACTATTTACCCATCTTACTTGGATATTAGGATGGCCTACTCATCTAGATTTAAAGTTTAAGATACAATTACTGGTGCAGAACAGATGAGGCTGTAAAGTGTAACAAGCTGCTGAAGCCATACACAAAATGAAGTTCAGGATATGGAATTTTGCCTGGACAAGCC
Organism: Leucoraja erinaceus; assembly: GCF_028641065.1. Classification (NCBI taxonomy): domain Eukaryota; kingdom Metazoa; phylum Chordata; class Chondrichthyes; order Rajiformes; family Rajidae; genus Leucoraja; species Leucoraja erinaceus. Next base: position 61,088,567 of record NC_073378.1, on the reverse strand, counting down.
GAGCAGTGATAAATCTGATCACCTCCCTATTATTATTGCTCAGGAATGCAGACACTTTGACAATAATGTTTCTACAGTGAATAAGATATGTCAGTCAGTTTAAATAACAAAGCTGTGGATACACCTTCTAGAAGGGCAAACAAGTAGAGTAACATTATCCATGCCGGGTGAGCTTTGCCATCAAGAATGCACTAGTCTGACATCTCAGCAACTCTCCAGACAGAACTAGTGATTGTCAAGATCCTTCAGTTCATCCTAACATGGAATCAATAGACAGTCATTATCAGCTTAAACGGCACCCCCAGAAAGTTTAGATGAGGTCCAAGAGGAAATTTACTTCACTTGAAAAGTTGTTGATCACTTCACATTTCTCAGGAGCCACCTCTCAGTGAATGTAGTCATCAGTGATGAAATTCAACACCACCTTCAATGCACTATTCCATCCTTTGGTCAATTGATGAAAAGGTTGTTTGATAATCAAGACCATAGAAAAGACACAACATTCATGGTCTACTGGACAGCAGTGATCCCTACCCTCCTATATGCTTTAAGACCTTGACACTGACAAGCTCAAGACACTTTAACAAACCACAAATGCTATCTCCACAAAATGGATCCTGACTACGGGTGCTGTCTGTATGGATTTTTTACGTTCTCCTTGTGATCGCGTGGATTTTCTCTGGTTGCTCCAGTTTCATCCCACATTCCAAAGACATACAGGATTGTAGGTTAATTGGCTTTGGTAAAATTGTAAATTGTCCCTTGTGTGTAGGATAGTGCTAGTGTATGGGTATCGTTGATCGGCACAGACTCGGTGGGCCGAAGGGCCTGTTTCTGCATTGTATCTTTAAAGTCTAAAGTCTAAAATTCTCCAAATGTATTGGAAGGATAAGTGAATGAAGGTCAGCTTTCTCTCCCAGAACAACTCTCAGTCATCAGCGTGAAGCCAACTGTCATTTACTTGCAGTATATCAGGCCCCTGAAACAGATGCACTGTTCCGTTATGGGAGGAGGTTACAATGCAGAAAAGGAAAAAAATTCACGCATGGTCCCAAAGCATCCATGGAAGAAGTGCGACATTCCCACTAACCAGGAAACATCTCGCCTGTAGTTGCTGGAATAGGGGAAGGAGCATATGGGATGGTATTGAGAATCTTGCAGGCATGCATAGGGAGCACACTGAGGAAGGAGTGTATCACCTCTCAATCTCTCCACTATCTACCCCATCAGCCACCTTCTGTCCCATTGTGAAATAACTTGTACTCCATATTTACACAGAACAACACAGCGCAGGAATAGGCCCTTCAGTCCATAATGTCTGTTGCGAATATAATGTCAAGTTAAACTAATCTCTCTGCATGCGCTTGATCCACATCCTTCCATTGTCTGCATACTCATGTGCATAAAAGTCTCAAATTCCCCAAGCATATCCGCCTTCACCATCTTCCCTGGCAGCACATTCCAGGCACCCACCAACTAAAAAAAAAACTTGCCCTGTACATCTCTCTTAAACTTTAGATAGACATAAAAAGCTGGAGTAATTCAGCAGGAAAGGCAGCATCTCTGGAGAGAAGGAATGGATGATGTTTCGGGTCGAGACTCTTCTTCAGTCTTTGACCTTCTCAAATTAAAGGTATCCCCTCTAGTCTTTGGCATTTCCATCATGGGAGAAAGATACTTATTATATTTGCCTCATTAATCACCTCAGAATCTACAAAACCAGAGTGGAAGCAAATCATCTATGAACTCAAGGTACTGCTTAAGGAAGAGAAGTAAAAGAGGCCAACCTAATGGCTCATCTGTTATTAGTTTATATGGAATATTGACACCTGGAACTTGGATGTGCATTTATTTTCGCCAGTTTTAAAATTTATTTTGACAAAGACTGCTCCAATATAGTTGTCAATCTTGTTCGAAACCTAACAAGATCTAACTAAAATCTTACCAGGCATGCTAAGAGTGGCATTGGCAGCTGGGCTGAATTCTCGTTGCCTTTCATAACAATTAATAAACTAAAAAAAGCATTCCTATTAGGGAAATTTCTAGGTGGAAGTTAATTTGCTGTTGTTAGGTTATTACTAGATTTCCCAGTTTCTTCATTGCATAATATACCTTAATTTGCAAGAATTTTTTCTTTGGCTTTTAACACATGATAAGGAACCTTCCATCCGTTGAACTCCTCTGTCTGCATTCTTCTCTGTTAACTTCATTTTCTTTCTAATTTTTTGTTATGGCATGTTCATCTCTTATAAACTAGATCTGAACAAGATATTCTGGGTAGCAGTATTGATGGGACTATGATTGGCTACTGTCCCCAGTATGATGCATTGGACGGTCTCTTGACTGGCCGGGAGCACCTGTACTATTATGCTAGAATCCGTGGCATTCCAGAAAAGATGATCAACAAAGTAAGTCACAATATATACCTTTATGTTCATAAAATGGTTCCCCACTTAGCCCATTGTACACGTTTTTGTGCTGCCTATTTTAATATCACTTCTTGCTTTTCCAGGGGTATGAATGGACAATGTTAATCCCTTCAAAATGAAACCGTGAAAGTGCCAGAAATTAGCATATACAATCTCCCAAATTAAAACATAAAATGCTATAAGTTTCTCCAGCCATAGGCGAGGTCCCGGCAGACTGGAGAGTGGCAATTGGTATTCTTTTAATTAAAATAGGAAGTAAGGAAAATCTAGGGAACTATAGGCCAGTGAACTTCACGTCACCCCGCAAAAAAACGTGGTCAAATTAATACGATTTGAACTCCTGTGTACAAAGCCATGCTGACTGTTCCTAATTAACCCATTCTCTTCCAAATGGAAGTAAATCGATTCCAAATAATCCTCTCCAATAGTACAGAAGCTATTGCTGAGGATTCTTCGTAATAAAATTTACAAAAATTTGGAAAGGAATGCGTTAATTTTGAAACGGTCAGCATGGCTTTATATGTAGAAGGTCATGTCGTATTAAATTGATCAAATTCTTTGAGGATGTGACAAAGGTGATCGAGGGTAGAGTGGTGGATGTTGTCCACATAGATATTAGTAAGGCATTTGATAAAGTCCTCCATGATAGGCTGATCTAGCAGATTAAGATGCATGGAATTAACAGTGACCTGGTAGTGTGGATCCATATCTGGCTTTATGATAGGAGACAGAGGGTTGGGGTGGAAGGATAATATTGAGGCTGAAGGTCTGTGAGCAATGGAGTCCACAGGGTTTTATGCTGGGACTTCTTTTGTTTGTGATATATATAAATGTCTTGGACATAAATGTAGATGGGTTGGTTTGTAAGATGACACCAAGATTGCTGGAGTCACCGACGGTGAGGAAGGCTGTCGAAGTATACATCGAGATACAGACCCAACTACATCTATATTCAGCTACAGAGATGGATGGAGAAACGGTATTTGTACTTTAATTCGGGCAAGTGTTGCAATTTGGGAGATCAAATGTAAGGAAAAATATACAATTAATGGCATACGTTTAATAACAATGATGTACAGTGGGATCTTGAAAGTGGATAGAGACACAGCTTTCTATAATGTTGTTTAGGTCATAAGACCGTAAGTGATAGGAGCAGAATTAGGACATTCAGCGCATCAATGCTATTCAATCATGGCTGATCTATCTCTCCCTCCTAACCCCATTATCCTGCCTTCTCCCCATAACCCCCGACACCTGTATTAATCAATAATCTATCTATCTCTACCTTAAAATATCCATTGACCTCCACATCCTTTTGTGGTAATGAATTCCACAGATTCATCACCTCTGACCAAAGGAATTCCTCCTCATCTCTTTCCTAAAGGAGCATCCTTTAATTCTGAGGCTCTGATCTCTGTTCCTAGACTCCCCCACTAGGTGGAAATATCCTCGCCACATATCCAAGCCTTTCACTATTCTGAAGAAGGGTCTCGACCCAAAACGTTGCCTATTCCTTCGCTCCATAGATTTTGCCTCACCAGCTGAGTTTCTCCAGCATTTTTGTCTACTTTCACTATTCGGTAAGTTTCAATGAGGTTTCCCCTCATCCTTCTAAACACCAGCGAGTACAGGCCCAATGCTGTCAAATGCCAATCATATGCTAACCCACTCATTCCTTGGATCATTCTTGTAAACCTCCTCCAGACCCTCTCTGGAGTCAGCACATCCTTCCTCAAATAGGGGGCCCAAAATTGCTCACAATACTCCAAATGTGGCCCGACCAGCACCTTATAGAGCCTCAGCATTACATCCCTGTTTTACAACATTACATCCCTAGTCCTCGTGAAATAAATGCTAGTATTGAGTTTGCCTTCCTTACTACCGATTCAACTTGTAAATTAACTTTTTGGGAATCTTGCACCTGCATTCCCAAGTCCCTTTGCACTGATTTCTGGATTCTATCCCCATTTAGAAAATAGTCCTACTACCAAAATCCATGATTCCACGCTTTGCTACATCTGCCACTTCTCTGCCCACTCTCCCAAATAAGTTCTTTTCCAGAATCCCTGCTTTTTCTACACTACCTGCCCCTCCAATTATTTTCATTTCATCTGCAAACTTGGCCACAAAGCCTTCAATTTGCACATCCAAATCATTAATATACAACGTGAAGAGCAGCAGCCCCAGCATCGACCCCTGCAGAATTCCGCTAGTCACTGGCAGCCAACCAGAAAAAGTCCCATTTATTGCCACTCTGTCTTCTGCCATCCAGCCAACCTGCTATCTATGCTAGTATCGTCCCATCGATACCATCTCTCATCTTCCTTAGTTAGGCCACATTTGGAGTATCGCGTGTAGTTCTGGTCACCCCTATACAGGACTTAACTACAAAGAGAGGTTGGACAGATTGTTGGATAGTTTTCCCTGGAACGCCAGAGGTTGAAGAAGTATATAAAATTATGTGAGGCTTAGATAAGGAAGACCGTTGGAACCATTTTCTCAGGATGGAAATATCAAAAACTATAGCACAGCTTTAAAGTGAGAGGGAGAAACTTTGAAGGAGATGCGCGAGGTAAATATTTTATACAATGGGTGGTGGGTGCCTGGAACATGCTGCTGGGGGTGGATATGCATGGATATGCAGTGAATGGAGGCATATGGATTATGCGCAAGAAGATAAGAGTTGGTCTTTGTATCATGTTTGGCACAACATGGGGGCTGGAGGGCCTGTTCCTGTGCAGTAACATTCTAATTTATGTGTACTCATTTCCAAATGAGGATTGTTTGGGGGGTGGTGGTGGGGGGGGGGGGGGGGGGGGGGGGGGGTTAGCGGGGTGTGGAAGAACTTTGGAAGAGAGTTAGAAGAGAGGAGAGGTAAGACAAAGCTTAGAAAGCAATAGGTGGATACAGGTGAAGGGGGTTTGAGATAGGCAGATAGTTAGACAAAAGCCAGAGATGAAAGAACAGAAGTTGTGAGACTTGATTGACAGTTACAAATTTTGAAGCCAGAGAAAGGAATGTAGATGGAAGGGGAGGGAGAGGGAAGAAATAGGGTACAAGACCAGGAGGTGCTTCCCACGTCCACCATTATCAGTCTGAAGAAGGGTTCTGACCTATACATATCACCTATACCTGTTCGCCAGAAACTTAAACCCTTTGTACTAATTGATTCAGATATCGTCCACGTTCTTACCGACATGCTGGGCTAATTTTATCAATGATGTCTGGGAAAGATACAAGTGGGAGGATGAAGTCTGAAATTGTTGTCAGATCAAATGGGTAGTTTTCCACTCCATTTTAGCAGTTCCTTATATTGGTTTCTATGAGGGTCAGAGAAAGGAAGGCATAGTCTGAAGAAGGGACTTGACCTGAAATATAGCCTGTTCGTTTCCCTCCACAGATGTTGCCTGGCCTTTTGAATTCCTTCAGCACTGTTTATTTTCTAAACAAAAAAAAAAAGTTTGTTCTATGTTAATTATATCTCTTGCTGAGTGACCAGGTGGAGAAATGCATTTTAAATGACATGGGATTTCTCACGTTTCAATCGCTTTTAAGAATGACGAACGTTGTAACAGAACACTTGTAAAAAATAATAGGATTGAGGAGAAACAGCGCGGATTTATGAAAAAGAAATCATGTGTGACTAATCTCCAGAGCTCTTTGAGGATGTGACAAGTGTAATTGGATTTTCAGAAGACACACAATAGCTCCCGTGCAGTTGGTTGCTCAGCAAGGTTATTTGGCAGCAAAGGGGGAGGTGAGGGTGACACAGATTGGAAATTAGTCATACAGTCATACAACACGGAAACATACCCCTCGGCCCAACTCATCCTGCTGACCAAGTAGGATCAGCCATCTCAGCCAGTCCCAGTTGCCCATGTTTCGCCCATACTCCTCGAAACCATTCCTATCGTACTCGTCCAAATGTCTTTTAAGTGTTGAATTGTACCCACGACTACTTCCTATGGCAGCTCGTTTCATGTACTAACCACCCTCTGTGTGAAAAAGTTGCCCCTTATCTTCCTATTAAATCTTTCCCTCTCAACTTAAACTTCTGCCCTCTAGTTCTCTATTCCCTACCCTAGGCAAAATATTCTCATTTATTCCCCATATGTTCTTATACGCCTTTATTAAATCACTCCTCACCCCTCAGCCTCCTGCAGTCCAAGTAATAAAGTCTGAGCCTGCCAATCTCTCCCTATAATTCAGGTCCGCAAGAGTTGGCCACATCCTCGGAATTCTTCTATGCACTCTTTCCAGCTTAATGGCTTTTTGATTTTGGATAGATAGCAAAGGGTCAAAATAAATGGATCTTAATTAGGTTAGCAGATTGTAACTGGTGGCATATGAAAGGGATCAGTCATTGTCCCAAATTTTTCCAAAATGTTTTTGATAAGGCCAAATGTCATATTTTCAAATTTGTCGATGACATCATTCTAGGTGGTATTGTGAATGCGGGGGAATTCAAAGATGATTCAACATGATATGGACAAGCTAAGTGAGTGGGGGAGAGCAGGACAAATGGGATACAATGTGAATGATTTAATGATTTACACCTTAGATAGATAGATAGATAAATACTTTATTAATCCCTTTCCCAGGGAAATTCAGAGCTAGCAGCGGTACAATAAAAAAAGAACACACAATGCACAATAAAAATTTAACACAAACATCCACCACAGCATTCATCACTATGGTGGAAGGCACAAAATTTGGCCAGTCCTCCTCCATTTTCCCCCGTGGTCGGGACCACAACCCTCCTCAGCACCGCTGCGGGCGTCCAGATGTTCAGACAAGGTCCTGAATCGGTGCCTCCCCACCGGAGACCGCGGCTTCAAGTTGGTGTAGGCCGCAGGCTGGCGGTCAAAGATTTAAAGTTTCCGCTGTGCCGCAGCAAGAAGCACAGCAGACTGCAGGGCTGGCAGTCGGAGTTCCTCTCCAGGGATCCCCTGCGAGGGACCCAGCTGCGGATGGTAAGTCCCCGCCGCGGTAGAAGTTGGCCGTGGGCCGGCGGTCAGAGCTCTTCTCCTCCAGGGTCCCCAATGAGGGATCCCAGGCTCCGGACGCCACGCCAACTGGAGCTCCGCAGACCTGGCGAGGGCTCGCCTGCTCTGCGACAAAAGCGTCCTCGCTGCGCCGGCTGCTGAAGCCTAGGCGCATCTCCAGGAAAGGCCGCACCAATCCTTGATGTTAGGCCACGGGGAGGCGACATGGAAAAAGGCGCCTCTCCGTGGAGGAGGCGACCAAAGCGGTTTTCCCCTTACCCCCCCCACACCGCCCCCCACACAAGACGCATAGAGAGACATTAAAAACACACATTAAGACACACTTTAAAAAAAAGTAGAAAAACTAACACTACTGGCGGGGCTGCCAGCTCGCAGCGCCCCCACCGACCTTGAGACGCATAATAGGAAAGAGGAGTATTTATTAAATGGCGGGAGATTGGATAGTGCTGAAATACACAGGTATCTAAATATTACAAATGCAGCAAGGAATAATGATAGCCTTATTCACAAGGAATTGGATACTAGAATCATGTGAACCAAGATATAGCAAAACACTTTGTTTGCATGCTATCTAATCAAATTATACTATATATGAATACAATCAAGCCATATACGTTCAACAGGAAGAGACAAATACTAGAGTACAGAATATAGTGTTACAGCATTATAGCGTTACAGAAGTAAAAAATTACAAGGTCCTTCATGAGGTAGGTTGGGAGATATGGACTACACTGAGCTTATGGGTTCAGTAGTCTGATACTGAAATGAAAGAAGCTGTTCATGAATCTGGAGGTGCACATGCAATTCTCCCACCATCTTTTATCATCCATGTCACTCTGCTCCTATCTCCACCTTTATAGGCTCATCTCCAATCCTGGAGCCCCACATTTACCTTTAACCTCCCTCTTCCATCTAGATCTCAATCCCGGCTTTACATTTCAATCCTCCTCTTCTTTCCTTATAGTGTCATAGAGTGATACAGCATGGAAACGCCAGCCAACATGTCCCAGCTACACTACTCCCACCTGCCGAAGTTTGGGCCATATCACTTCAAATCTGTCCACCTGTCTAACTGTTTCTGAAATGTTGGGAATACCCCAGCCTCAATTACCACCTCTGGCAGCTTGTTCCATACACCCGCCATCCTTTGTGTGAAAATAAATGACCCTCAGATTCCTATCAATTCTTTTCCCCTTCACCTTAAACCTATGTCCTCTAATCCTCGATTGACCTACTCAGGACAAGAGACTCTGCATCTACCCGATCTATTCCTCTCATGATTTTATACACCTTTATAAGATCATCCCTCATCCTCAGACACCCTTATCTGACACCCTTTTGTCCCCTTTTTGCCTCTCGACTTTGTCACTTACTCCACCCCTCTCCCAATCAACCCTCACCTGTATCCACCTATCACTTTGCCCAACACCCACCTCTCTTTTCCAGCTTTCTTTTCCCTTTCCAGTCAGTCTGAGGAATGATCGCAAACTGAAATGTTATTTGTTAATCTCCAGAGATACTGCATGACCTGCTAAATGACTCCAGCACTATGTGTCCATTTGTGTATTAACCAGCATATGCTGTTCCTTGTTTCTATTAGTCTAGGGGCTTTCTTGGCACCAACAACCACTGAACTCTCATACCATTTTGACATCTGTTGAAACCCTATCCCAGATTCATGGGCTATTAATGCTGTTTGTAGGATCTTTAACTTTCTAAGATGTATTTTGTTTCCTGAATAAGAATTAAAAAAGCATACCTTCAACATTCAAAACCATTCAACAACAATTAAAACATTGTTACTTAAAAAAAAATAAAAGACACCTTTTTCCTGGGAATCGATATCTCCCCTTCATCTGAATAATGACATGGGCTTAGGTGCAGTTTTCCCTGCCTGAGAGTGGAAGATTGCATTGCACATTTGGACATCTGGTGGAGTCCACTATATTAGTACAGGGGCAGCATAGGCTGCAGAGGAGAAGATACTGTCGCTGATGTCCGTGCTGGAAACTGTGACTTCCACGACAATGTGTAGATTCATCATGATACTAGTGTTTGCGTTGGGACCAGAAGCTTCTTCCATTGTCTTTTCAACTCTACAGACTGCTTTTGGATATTTTCTGCCAACTACTGTGCTAATTCCTTGAAATATATGTTAATACATGTGAGACAATGTGAGTATTTACTCCACATTTTCGCAGCCTTTTCAGAAAATGCTGAATAATTTAGAGCCAATAAGTGTTAGTAATGCAGTAAGAATAATCCAGTGTGTTTTGATTGTATTTGTTTACCACAGTGAAAATTACATTCAGATACAAATTTAGAACAGAAAATGATTATTTTCACCAGCTAATCAATTATAAAACTTTAATTTTTCTTTGGGGCAGAAGACAATGGAATATGAAAATGCTCGATATATGCTTTTTTGCAATTGTATTTGTCTGGCAAACTCAATTAGAGTTCCAAGCGTAATTTCTGAAATTGTTAATATTAATATAAATTGTGACAGATTATTGGTCGAAACAAATTATCCTAACATGATGGAGGGTGAGTTAATCTAAAAAACCCATGCTATCTCCTCAGCTGGTTTTTCTCCTCCATTTTAGTTGTTAGTTCCGATATTGTTTTCAGGTGCAGAATAGTAAGATTAAACGAGAACTTACCAGTTCGAAGTTTGATCATTATTTTATGAGGAGTACATTGAGGGAATACGTGAAGAACCCCGCCAGAACGCATGCGTGTCATTCTTCAAAGCAGCGGTGTGAAATCATAGATAACTGTAATGACTGAACATAGTAAGATTAGAGAAGAAGATACCAGTTGAGTATATGATCAAGGGTGGGAGCGGAGGGCACGTATTCCCTCAACGTACTCCTCATAAAATAATGATCAAACTTCGAACTGGTAAGTTCTCGTTTTATCTTACTATTTTACTTCGGAGTCACGTGAGTGACTACGTGAAGATTTCAAAGCTCTGTGATTTCATGCTGTGGAAACAAGTCCATGCATCGCATCTGCCTTAATTGACTAAGGGAGGAATTGTGTTAACATGTTTAAACATGAATCCGACATTGAAATCCATGATAAAGTTATTAACAACAAATTATAGCCCCAATTTCATGGAGTGAATCATATTACAGAACTTAAAATTGATTCTGCAAAAGTTCCAGGTTTAACCACTGGTTTATGGTAGAATTGTTGGAACGTTTTTATCCTTGACCATTCTGCTGTCTCCAGGATTTGGTCCATCGGTACGTCCAACTCCATAGCTGCCGATGTAGCTGCAGCCCTGGTGGAATGAGATTTGAATATGTTAGTATCCACTCCAGCTGTTGTTAAAATCTGTTTCAGCCATCTGGAAATAGTTTGAACCGACACTTTTTTGTGAGGTTGCTTGTGGCTGATTAGTAGCGCCATATCATAGCCTCTGATGTTTTTTGGTGTTCTCCACATATAACAATGAATGTCTTATTATACAGAGACGATCATCTATAGGGTAAGTTCTAAATTCTATTTTGAGGCCTGATGGTCCTGGTCTGTTCTGTTTGACTAATTCGTGAACATGAAAAGTTATATTTCTTGTTGAAGAAGTCATATTGTCCAGCCTTAACTTATGTAAAGACTGTATACTTTGTGCTGTGACCAAAGCCATCAGCATGACTGTTTTATGCGTCACTTTTTGCAGGGACAGAGCTGTTGCTGGAGACTAGTTCCTTAGAAACGTTAGGACAATACTCACATCCCATATTTGAGAGTACCTGGTTCTTGGGGGATTGATATTAAAAAAAAAATTCCCCTCATAAGTTTGATTACCAGGGGGTGAGTCCCAACAGAATGACGCTCTGATCCTCATCATAGATATGCTGAAAGGGCACTTCTGGCACAGTTAATGGCACTGTAACTGAGCCCCTCATCATAATGGAGGCCTGCCAGGAATTCCAGAACAGACGTTGTGTTCGTCGTATAGTAGTGATGTTGTTCCTAGAACAATATTTCCCACTTCCTGATGTGGACCCGATATAGTTTCTTCATGGACTGCCTGTGAGCCGCTGTATATGTTCATTGTTCGGTTCGTTAGTCCCAGGTCCGGAAATGGTTACTTAAGTTACTGCTGACGGGATGATTTTCCCCCCTGTTACGGGATGAACCACCAATCTGGTTATTTCGGAATGGAGAGCCATGTTTAGTTGTATTTTGCGTAATACCCGACTGATGAGGCAGAAAGGAGGGAATGCATAGAAAGAACAATATCCCCCCAATGCAACGAGAAGGCATCCATCGCTGATGCCCCAGTCTGATTCCCAAGAAACACAGATAGGCAACTGGTGATTAAGCCGAGATGCAATAGATCAATCTCTGGTGTTTCATATCATGCTACAATATCAGCAAACACTTTGCGGTCCAACATCCATTCGATGTTTGTCATGAATGTGCGTGACCTGGTGTCTGCCACTAAATTTGAGGTTACCTGGTAGGTAACTAGCTGATATTCAAATGTTTTTCTGAATACACCATTGCCAAATTGTGTTAGCTGGATTATCAAATGATACCGATTTGATTCCACCCATGTAGTTAGTATATGTCACCATGGTGGTGTTATCAATCTGTAGTCTAACATGCAGGTGATGCATTTCTGAACAGTATGATTTTAGTCCATAGAACGCACCCAACATTTCCAAGTAGTTTATGACATGTATCTGAAGCAATGATGCTTCTTGTGCATCCCATCTATATCCACAACTAGAGATGGGGTTAGTAACACGCCAACCATGAACACTGGCATCAGTTTGTAGCACCACTCAATGGTTGCTGACAATGATAGGGTTTGAACAATGCCCAATATTTCCCCTATCATTGTAATTCCGTGATTGCTTAGATTGGTAGCCTCATTGGTCTCTACACATGACCAGTATTGATTTTAAGTGCTTATACCTTTGTCCTTGTAATTATTGGTAATACAAAGGTCAAATAGTGTGGCTGGAAAGGCTACAGTATTGCCAATTACCCTTGCTACCAGTTGAATAGGTGGTTAACTGATGTCAATGAAGTTGTTGGCCTCAGTTAAGTCTGTACCTTCCTTTGATAAGTTACCCACATGTAGACTAACTCAAAGGTGAATCCCAAGTAGTCCTTAGTGGTGGAAGGTGTTAGCTTAGAATTAATAACGTCTATAATCCTTCTGCATAGGCACCGTATAGTAAGCATCTTTTAATGGATGTAATTCATAAAGTAGCCTATGGAATCAATTGTTTGGCAATAACAAAGGTTTCCTATTTGGAATGAATTTACTGCACAATGTATTCAGGTTTGTCAGACCTAAATGATTGGTAACCACATCTTTTTGTTTTTTGTAAAGATATTGACACGAATTCCAAAGAGTCGTGTTGGGATTTCCCCATGATTCCCTAGCATCTAGCCTCTCCAGTTCAGCATGTGCTTTCTGTTTTTCTTATCGTGAAGGCACGAACATTCAGTTCAGTACATGCTGAACTGGGAATCTTTTGCACAAATTCAATTGTATATCCCTGAACACTAGGTATAAAATAAGCGTTAGTAGTTATTGCACTCCATGCCTCCCAAGAAAATGTAATCTACACACCAATTTGTGTTATTTACACCTCCTGTTTTTTGGAAGAGACCAGACCCCCCCTACCTCCATGGTGACCAGTGGAAAGTTTGTTTTCTTCCTTGCAGTCGCCGTAGAGGTTGTGTCGTCAGTTTTTGGATTTGGGATTTGGGGTTGCACGTCTTCCAGGAAGGCCGGTCTGGGCCAGGCCTAAAAGACCTCTATCCTGTAGCCCGGCTTTTGAGCTTTCACCAGCTTCTGTGTGTCTTCCTGCTGGTGGGTGCATGGAGGTGCTGTTGTCGTGTGTAGGAGATCCTGCCTGTTGCCACCTTTATGAGCCCCAGGGTATTGGCCTCATTATTGAGCTCTTTTACCTGTTTTGACAGGTTGCCCCCAAGTAGTAATATTGGTGGTTTAATCCCTCCAGGTCTGCACAGCTCTGCAAACTTAGGGTTTAAAGCTGGGCGGATGGCGTTCTCCTGAGACTATTAATCTCATACTCCGTATTGCAGAATAATGCCACAGCGTCTTAGCTAAACATCCTGCCTCTGACTCCCGTTCCAGCCTTCCTGCACCCCCTGCACACGTGTAGTTTTGTTCGTCAAACCCCTCTTCAGGGTCAGCCCAGAATTGACCCCCCAGTACTCCCCTCTGACGAGGGAGATGCACTGTGCAGCCCTACATAAGGTGCTGCTGTGGGTGTTTTTTATATCCCCACTGTGACTAGACTCCATCTCCCAGAGTCCGTCATGTTGGAGCTTTTGCTCCATAAGCCGCTCCAATCGGCTCCAGCGCTCACAGTCGCCGGCCGCTCACAGCTGCTCAAAGTCGGACTCATCAGTCAACGACTCTTTTGGTTTTCTTCTTGCCTTCCCGCCCAGCCATGGTGTTTAATCTGGCCAGTGCGGGAGCGAAGTCGGGCACAGCTGTTCCCTTACGGGTGATTCCTGTGCCGCCTGCCGTTGTTTGCACAGCTCTCCATGTTTCACCACCTGTGAAACAGTATGGGCAGAATAAAGACCGCAGTTTCACTTACCTGCAGGTCCAGGTTTAAACTGTCGCTACGGGGGAAACGTCGTTCCACCCCGCCTCCTGCCGTTTCGACTTGTCAAAGTCGACGGCCCCATTCTGAATAGTCTCCCGCCCGGCCATGGTGTTCTGGCCGGTGCGGGACCAAAAGTCGACACAGCTGATCCCACTTACGGGGCTTGTGCCTTCAGCTGCTGCTGGCTCCCGCAACTTCGCAGTCCTCCCCAGCCAGCTTCACTCGCAGCACTTGTCGACACTATTTTGTCCAGCTTTCCCCCCCCTGTGTAAAAAACAGCGCGGGGAACAAAAACTACCGCAGAGTAAATCACTTACATGCAGGTCGCGGTTTCAAACCTACCGCTGCGGGGGAACGCTCCACCCCGCATGTCATTTCGCAAGCGTGAAAGCGATATGACACGCATGCGTCTTGGCGGGGTTCTTCACGTAGTCACTCGCGTGACTCCGAAGTAAAATATGAAGTTATTGTTTCATGTAATAAGTGGTCTTGTTTAAGCCTTGCTTCACCAGTTGACTTTGCTGTCTTTCAGTTCTCGAATGTACCTTTTTTATTCATGCTTTGAATGTATTATTTGTCTGAATTCTGATGTTATTTGCTTTTAACTTTTTTTGCCCATTTATAGAGTGTTAATGATCTTGCTCAATGCCTGCATCTAACCTTCCATGTTAATGAAGTAGTGAGAACTTACAGCGGTGGCACAAAAAGGAAGCTGTCAACAGCACTGGCATTGATTGGCAGACCTCAAGTTATTTTACTGGTAAGATTTCCAATTTACTTCCCGTTATACCCCTATCTTCTTGCTCTTCTTGCTCTCAAAAGCAGTCTGCTTTTGGAATATTTAAGTGAATTATGTTGCATAATTCGGTTAGGTTTTTTATAAATTTCAGCTGTGTTCATGGGCTAAGGAGTAAATGTCTAACTGTGGAAGGTATGTGAGTAATCAGATTAATGTTCCAGGGGCTTCAGCATGCATATAGGTTTCATAATGCATGTGCAATGAATAGACTGAAACAGTATATTAAAATTTTGTTCCAATTTTCAACAAATCAAGGATAAAATTCATGTTTATTTGAATAAGCATGACTGGGTAAAGCATTAACACCATAACACTTTAGTTAGCAGTAGATTTGATAGGCTAGGCTTGTTTTCCTGCAGCAAAGTAGCTGGGGAGTGTCCTGATGGAAGTATACAAGATTTTGTGTGGTAGGAGTATCATAAATAAGAGGGTAAAAATATAGGTGAAATATAAAGCGAAAGCTTTAAAGGTGATCTGTGCGGTAAGTAATTTTTTACAGAATGTGGTTGATATTTTGAATGCACTATCAAATGAGGTGGCTTTAAACTTTAGACTTTATTTTAAGACTTTACAGATACAGCACTGAGACGGATCCTTCGGTCCGCTGGGTCTGTGCCAACCAGCGATCACCCCGTACACTAGCACTATCCCACACACTAGGGACAATTTACAATTTTATCAAAGCCAATTAACCTACAAACTTGCACATCTTTGAAATGTGGGAGGGAACCGGAGTAACCGGAGAGAACCCACGTGGTCACAGGGAGAACGTACAAACTCTGTGCAAACAGCACCCCTAATCAGAAACAAACTGGGTCTCTGGCAAAGTAAGGCAGCAACTCTACCAGTACTCCACTGTGCTGCCCTTGGTGGAGGAATCAGATACAATTACTGCATTTAAGAGGCATTTGGACAGATGAGATGAGCAAAAATGTTGGCATGAATGTTGTGAGCCCATGTTTGTGCTGTATTACTCTATGAATCTGTGACTAATGTTTTTACTGTAATTGTTTGATCTGAGAATACAAGCAGTCTGAGACTGATCTTTTGGCATGGCACACTTTTATGTTTAGGATGAGCCAAGCTCAGGAATGGATCCCGAATCCAAACGTTTTCTTTGGAGAGCAATCCTTAGTGAAGTGGATGCTGGGTGTGCAGCCATCTTGACATCGCACAGGTACATCAACTTTTGGCACATGACACAAATACTGCAACTTGTGAAAACATGATCGGTATTTATAGTTGTTTTGGTTGTTGAGGGTTTAACAAACCAAATAGCTCACTTTCCATATAATATAAACTTGCTGTAATTCCATAACTAAAATGTCTTTGCCTATAACATTTGTTAAAGTTATTGCATGAGGACCAAAGGTACGTTGTTTTAAGCTACTTGTTATTCTGCACAATACAAAATATTCCATGTACAACACTTTGTGAGCCATGTGTAAGGGAGCAAAGCTGCAACAGAAGGATATTGTTACATATGGTAATATATCTGCAACTCAAATACAGAGGACTGAGATAAAATAGCATAAACTGCACAAAGCAAAATTCAAGCATGCAACCTGTAAACGTATTGTGATTAACTTTACAACCAATGTACAACTTTAAAAACTTTAAAAACAATGTTTTCAATTCTCCATCCAAAATTGCTGTCATAGTCATAGAGCGTGCAAACAGGCCCTTCAACCCAGCTTGCCCATGCTGAACAAGGTGCCCCATCTACATGAATCCCACCCGCCTGTGTTTGGTCTACACCCTTCTAACCTTTCATACCTGTGCTATGCCCTTGCCATAACATTGATTGACATGGCCTTTATTGGAGTCACAAACTATATTGTTTGTGACTGTGACAAATGTAAACTATCCTGTTTATCTTTTTTTTAATCTGATTGACCAAAGCCTCCACTTCCAGTGCATTTCCACCGACTGGGACTACAGGTCATTCCTTATCCATTGTTGTAGCTAGAACTACATGTACAATAAAAAATATTTTCCAGCAGTATCACAGGCACATAGAATCAGACAACATACAAAAAACATAAATTATACAATTACACATTAATTCTACTAGAAATTAGAAAACAAGTCCCTGTTAGAAAACAGTGAAAGAAATGGTCCGTAGTGTTCTGTTGGTGGGAAGTAGTTGCTCCTGAACATAGAAGTATGGGGCTTCTGTACCACCTGTCTGATGGTAGCAATGAGAATAGGGCATGCTTTGGATCAGTGGGGATCTTTGATGGTAGATGCAGCTTTCTTGAGGCAGCATCTCATGTGGATGCATTTGATGGCGGGGTATTTCAGAAGCCAATGATTGGTTCTTTAGGTTTCTTGTTGTTGAGGGAGATGTAGCTGTTGCGTCACAACTTAACCAGATGATCTTTTCCTCTCCAACGCAATCATTTATCCGCACCTATGATTCAGCCACCAACAGTGGTGTAATTGGCGCAAAAGATGGCAATTGAGCTGTCTTGGAAAATGTGTTGGCTAGGAATACGGATAGGGATGTACCTCAAACTACAGTTCCCTATAGCACTTCATCTCTCCATTTATGTATTCTCCTACTTATGGCCTTTCAGTCAATGATTCAACTTCCAAAGTCCTAAGCTCTTTAGAAATTATCTCTTTGGTCTTTAAGGTAGACAAAAATGCTGGAGAAACTCAGCGGGTGAGGCAGCAACTATGGAGGGAAGGAAATAGGCAACGTTTTGGGTCAAAACCCTTCTTCAGACTTTACCTTAGCAGCACTTTGTGATCGATATCAAGATGTATTGCAAATTTGTTAAAAACTGTGGTTTTTCAATTGGCAGAAGCTCACTGCCAATATTCCACCACTTGTGCATATCTCAACGAGTTGTGGGCCTGCCAAGGTGTAGAGATCTTCCTTTGTTTCTTCTGCCTCTGGGCCTTTCTCTATGGGAAAGAGTCCTCACCTCCCATTGATAATCCCTTCTGCCGTCTCCAACATTCCGCCTCCTCATCCCAGCCGGCCTTCTAACCTCGATAGAATCTGAAGAAGAATCCCGATCTGAAACGGCATCTATTCATGTTCTTTAGAGATGCTGCCTGACCCACTGAGTTGCTCCAGCATCTTTTCTGTAAACTAGCATCTGCAGTTACTTGTTTCTACACCTCTAACACTTTGTCACAATTAGTATTGGCACCGTCAAAGGATCACTGCCCACTTGAGGAGTCGTTAAACCACTCAGGATCCTGAAAGAGTTTTATTTAAAATACCAGATGACTTTTTTGACATTCACACTAAATATGTTGGGTAACAATCACTATTACATGCAGTGCAAATATATTCAAGCTTTGATTATTATTTATACCTAACTTGTGTTTTTTAATGTGATTATGTCACAACAAACTTTCCTTTCATGATTAATTTTTCTTTGATAAAAAGTTGCTGATTTTTGTTAGTTGTATAGTAAAAGCAGCTATAATTTATAAAATATCTATTGATTTATATTGTAATATGTTCATTGTATTGTGTTATATCAATTTATTTCCATTGTGTTATCAAGTTAAATGAAAGTGGATTAATGAACCATGGTAAATATTTGTGCTGAGTTAGTATGTACTGATTGCTTTTGGTAGTGAACCGTTACTGATTTGAACTTTCCCTCTAGGCTAATTACTGAGATAATATTGGCCTGTTAAATACTTAAGGGAGTCTCACTTACTGATATATCAATTGTTTAAAACCACAGTCTGGCTAGTAATGGTTTAACATTATTGATGTGTAACCATTTGAAGAGTGTCATTAAATTTTATAAAAACCTTTAGTTGAAATCATGGTGTATGCTCATATATAAGATGCGTAGATTAAATAATCAATCAATCAATCAACCTTTATTGTCGTCTGGCAAAGCAACAGTTGTACAGTGCAAAATGAGAAGACGTTTCCCAGGGAATACCGGAGCATCGCACATGAAACTTAAAACATTTCACACATAATAACAGTAAAAAACAATCCAGTCCCTGATGAAACAGTATAAATAGTTAAAAGCAGGAAATACAGCAACATTAAATTACAGTAAAAACAATCATTAAAATGTCCAGGGCAGCTGATTTGAGTGGCCTGTGCCAGAGTTATTAAAATGTCAGTGCAAAGCCGCAGAATCAGGTGACTGTGTACAGAGTAACTGTTTAGCAGCCTCACAACCTGTGGCAGGAAGCTGTTTAACAGTCTGGTAGTCCGGGCTTTGATGCTACGGTATCTCTTGCCTGATGGCAGGAGATCCAGGTGTGTGTGGAGGGGGTGCAGTTTGTCCTTAGCTATTCTCAGAGCTTTTTTCAGACAGTGGCTCTGGAACGGGGTAGGGAGATGCCAATGATCCTCTCTGCTCCCCTCACTACCCTCTGCAGAGACTTCCTGTCTGAGCAGTTGCAGTTGGAGTACCACGTGTTTATGCAGTACGTTAAATACTTTACCTTAATTTCTGTTGTTATATGGACTGATTTTTCTCATTCCAACCCTTTTTTTTCTCTTTATTCTGCTTCAGTATGGAGGAATGTGAGGCCTTATGTTCCAGACTTGCCATAATGGTAAATGGAAAATTCAAATGTATTGGCTCTCCCAAGCACATTAAAAACAGGTAGGTTTGGCATCGAGTGACAAACCACTTTTGCTGATCTCTATTCAAGTACCATATGTTACAATTTAAAAAAAATGTCTGACTTGTTTGTTTTATGACAAATATAAACTGAAAATAATTTGCATACCAAATTGAAACTTTCAAATGAAACTACAATGGACACATTTACACAGAAGAAATCCATTAACTTCCCAACACTGAATGTTGCAGGTTCCTTTCCTTGCTTAGATTTTTCAGATGCTAATGAACAATTTTGCTATTGAATCTTCTGAACAAATGAAAAACAAAGCTTACATCCAAAGAGTAAAATTACACCCCTGTTAATTTTAACCAAATGACCAATGTATATATTCAAAAGCAAGTGTTGGTACCCGATCCAGTTGA
Organism: Leucoraja erinaceus; assembly: GCF_028641065.1. Taxonomy (NCBI): domain Eukaryota; kingdom Metazoa; phylum Chordata; class Chondrichthyes; order Rajiformes; family Rajidae; genus Leucoraja; species Leucoraja erinaceus. The sequence goes on along the minus strand of NC_073378.1, from coordinate 61,068,737 downwards.
TTTTGACCAATTTACTAACAATTAACCAGATTAATTCGTACCTGAAAGTACCCCACTGGGAGTAGCTTTCTGAGCAAAGAGTATCACTTTTTGTGATATTATATTGACACAAATTGCCATTATCAATATTGAAGAGGGAATATCCATGCCTCAATTTTCATCCCTCAACAGCAACAGTAGACGACCTTTACATAAGAACATTGTAGCTTGCCTAAGGAATGTCTAAATAATATAATTTGGAGGTAGAAAATACACCGATTTTATCATAGAGCACATTTAGTTCTACCAGCTACAGATGATTCTCCAGACAGTAATAATTTCAATGTAAAATGCTGTTTCTATATTATTTTGTTAGGTTTTTTGAATATTTTTCTTATAATTTACTAATTAGTTATAAATGCATGTTTTTAGATTATTTTCAGTTTATCATAACCTTTCTATGTTGTGAGAAATAAGAACATTATTTTATTTTCTTTCATCACTTAGGTTTGGCGAGGTTTATACCGTTAAAGTAGTACTAAGTCAAAAATCAACCAACTCAATGGAGCTCACAGAATTGCTGATGTCACATTTCCCAGGCACAACATTGAAGGTATTTTTTAAACAAATAGGAACTCATGCCATATACTACTTGAAAGATAAGGTCATGTAAAACCACAGCAAGAATTTAAAGTTGCAATATCTTTGTTTACTTGACTATATGTTATGATACAATGGGACAGATTTTGTGAGTAGAAATTTGTAATTCTCTGATTAACTTAAAAAAAGTTGTTTTATCACATAAGTTCTATAAAGTCACTACAGTACTGTTGAGGCCCTGAGTAACACATTATGTTATATCCCATCAGAACGTTGGGATATAACATAATCCTTTAAATCCACTCCATCTCCAATTTCTCAACCAATTACTGAGGTACATCAGGAGACAATGTCCAATTGCATACATGTTATTTTTGGTCTTGAATCCCTTGTATTGAACCTTATCATACCAAATATCTCTTCAAAAAATGGTAACTAGGTTGCTTGAACATAGAACAGTAAAGCACAGATCAGGCCATTTGGCACACTATGTCTGCACCAAACATGATGCCACGAACATCTCTTATCTACCGACACAAAATCCATATCCCTCCATTTACTGTATATCAGTATGCCTATCCAAAGTCTCTTAAATGTTGTATCTGCCTCAACCACCATTTCTGACAACACATTCCAGGCACTCACCACCTTCTGTGTAAAAATACTCTGACTATTGCAGTTCCATCTTCGTAGGTAATACTTGTTCAAGCATTCAGTTAAGTGTCTCAGAAGGACTTCAGCAATTTCCCCATAATTGACATTAAACAGACAGCTCTACAATTACCTTATTTCTTTCATTCTCCCCTCTTAAATAATGGAGTGCCATTTGAAGTGTTCTGATCTGAATGCACAATTCTTAAATCGAGACAACTTTAGAAAGTTTTAAACATTTCCACCACTTTAATTCCCTGAGTGAAAACCCTCAGGTCTTAGTGAAGGATTTACTTATTAACCTGTTATTCAAAGAAAAAAGGAAAGAAAATCAAATCAAATTAAACCTGGATGATTACTGAGCCATTATTTTTTTGAAGAACAAAAGACTAGACATTTAAGGGCCTGTCCCACCAGCATGCGATTGCATGCGTCTAGCATGACCAAACGTGGTCGCTTGAGGCGTACGGCCTCGCGGGACCGGTCACAATTCAAACCACAGAGGTGTATGGAGTTGGGCGGGGCTCATCCCGACACCATACTCACCAATCAGCTGGGCAGGAGGCGGGCCGACTGAATTTGGACGTCGGGCGGTGACGTCATCATGCAACGGCATGCCGGGTGGTGACGTCATCGCACAACGCCACGCGCTAGGCGTACGCCGTCAAGACGCTGCGTACGATGTCAAGACGCTGCATATGATGTCAAGACGCTGCGTACGCCCGTTGAGGCGCTGCGTACGGCCTCAATGCGGCTGCGGGCCGACAGGCCATTGTTGCGCGGGATTTTCGGACAATGCACGATTTTTGGAGCCCCGCGCGATGTCGGGACCATACGCCTCCGCCGATCGAAGTGGGACCGGCCCCACGAGGCCGTATGCCTCAAGCAACCACGTTTGTTCGCGCTAGACGCATGCTGTCGCATGCTGGTGGGACAGGCCCTTTAATCTGCTGCTAAAAGAAGGAACAATGTAATACAGAACTGCTATCTGTGTAATTCACTTTTACTGCTTTCTTTATCCCAGGAAGAACATCAGTATTCTTTGGAATATCAGGTGCCACAGAAAGACGTGGAGTTAGCAAAGATGTTCCATTTCCTTGAGAATAACAAAGAACAACTCAACATCAAACACTATTCCATTAGCCAAGCAACACTTGACCAGGTACAAACATTTGATCTCCTAGCCAACAACTATTTAACTGCAATTAATTCTGTTTCTTCCGAGCCCATAATGATAATGCTAACATTGATAATGCTAACCATTCAAATTTTAGTTCCATATAGCAGAATAGAATATGAAGACCTGTGGAACTGCAAATGCTGGTTTACAAAAAATATGATCTAGATCAGGGGACGGATCCGGCCCGTAACCCGAAATCATCCGGCCCGCAGGCGTATTTTCTTTCAATTAGTTTTCGCAACCTGGGAACTGTAGCCAGTCCCGGGGCATGCAGGCGACCTGGGCGCTACAGCCAGTCCCGGGGCAGGCGAGCCGACCTGGAAACTGCAGCCACTTGCGGGGCACGCGAGGGACCTGAGAACTGCAGCTAGTCCCGAGGCACACGAGGGATCTGAGAACTGCAGCTAGTCCCGAGGCACACGAGGGATCTGGGGACTGCAGCTAGTCCTGGGGTACGCGAGCGGACCTGGGAACTGCAGCCAGTCCTGGGGCACGCAAGGAATCTAGGAGGCAGAAAACTAATTGAGAAACACGTGAAAAACTAATGCGAAAAACAACACCAAGTGTCACACTAGTTAGTATATATTATTAGTATGTATTATTACTTATGTATTATTACTAATTACTAATTTAATTAGTATATATTATTATTACTCCTCCATTTATTAACTATGGCGATAGATGTGGGTCCCAATCCGCTCACGGATAAAGGTCCTGGCCCCTATGCAGATCAAGGTTGCCATCTGCTGATCTCGATGATATATAAAATGTTGGAAACACTGCAGGAGAAGCAGTACACATGCAAAGAAAAATTGAATTATAGTTTCAATTCTCTTTTCACAGATTATATCTGACCTCTTAACTGATTTCACTTACGATTGTCAGCATCTGCAGTTTTTTTTTGTTTCCATCTTGCTCTCCTTAAGGTTTAAATTCCTTTACTTTTATATATGCTTCCTTCTCTGTTTCTTGATTCTGCTGATGGATGTATCTTCCTTTGATGGCAGGATACATTGGGGTCTGTCAGAAATTTGTTTTTGCATTGACACTAAAAGGTGTGATGTATCAGACATTATTTTACAAACTTTATCTGAAACATTAACATGTCTCTCTTTCCACAGATGCTGTCTGACCAGTTGGTTATTTCCTAAATTTTCTGTTTTTATTTCAAATTTCTAGCATCTGCAGATTTAGATTTTGTTTATTTTACAAGGCTTTCTTGAAGTCCAGGACTCTTAGATGTACAAAAATACTGGCAGAAATCAAGGCTCATTCCTGTCTCTTATCAGAATTTGCTACCATGACATGATATTAAAGTTGTAACAGTTGCCTGGAGCATAAATTTATAAGTTGTTTAATGTAAAATAACAACTCTGCACAGTTGGATAGTCCTGATTCAGTGTAGGGAGAAAATGAATCCATAGACTTGATCCTTTATTGTATTTAGTCATACACTAGTGGACTTGATCATTAAATGCATTGTGCACCTGTATGCATTTGAGAAACACCAGTTGAATTTAACAGAGGCCTGGGATGGCAGTGCAGTGTTGAACTAATTACATTATTTGATCTAAGAAGCTTTAATTTGTGTTTTAATTTTGATTATGCAACAGGGCACATCTTGTTAGATTATGTATATTAATTAGGACTAGTTAGATGAAGAGATGTGACGACAAGCTAAAAAAAGCTGTGAATCTCTTTGAATGCTGTATGTTGATTGTACTTTCAAATCGATTGAATAAATTTTAGAACAGATTCTCTGAGGGAAAACGTATCCACTGAAAATGTGTTTTAAAACATGCGTGTTTCAGGCTGATTTTGATTTTATCAAGTAAAGTTAAATTACTGCATTAGATGCAAGGAATTCCTGTTGCTTGGGCTGACTGGGTTTTGCTCATGAATTAAAATGCTAAAAATAATTCCAATGTCATAGCAAAGCTGTTACCATTTACCCTGTGTTACTAGTTAGAATTGAGGTATTGTTTCCGAGTAGTTATGTATTTTTTTCCTTTCCTCCTTACTGTACTTCCCCAACCCCCTTGCTCCCACTACGAATCTAAGGATACGTAAATGTGTGCCCCATAGATATTCACCGTTAACCCATTTTTTCATGTACATCATTGATTATAATGTTGATAATCTGACTGACATCCTCTCATATTCTTGTCTTGCCCAACAGGTCTTCATTAATTTTGCTCGTCAGTTCGAGGAACGTCTGGATCAAGCACCTGCAGAAATAAACACAAGAAACCCATACGTATAGACCACAGTAAAATAAAATGCTGAAATTAATTACAAGATACTGACGTTACAGTGAAACAAATTAATGTTTTATTCTCAGGATTTGATAGTTAAATACCTGAGCCATTTATTTTACTGTCTCAACTGAAAAGATTTTATTCTAAATTTAAATTTGTCGATCAATCATTTTGATAATGGATTTTCAAAGCACTTTTTTGAATAGTTCTATTTTATATATACCATAATTGGCGGAGTTTATTATTTATTGGTTAAATGCTTCCAATTTTGGTGTAGTTAGCCTAAAGGAAATTCATCAAATTATAACAATTGAAGTCAAAATTAATTATTGTGCTATTTTTCTAATAAAACTTTCACTTAACGTAATTTAATTCTGTAACATGACTTAAAATTAATGATCTTAAGAAAATAAATAAAATTCAAAGAAATGTAATCCATGAATTTATACTTTTTTCCCCATAATCAATGCAATAAGCTGTTTAATTTTGATGGTGCAAATATGAGATCAAACAAATTGATCCATTGCCAATGTCATTTTTTTAGGATGCAGCTACAAACAATGTTTTATTGGAGATCTACTTGCATTTAGTTCATTAAGATTTTGGTTAAAAAGGAAGTCCTTCCTCCCCCAAATTTGCTATTTTGACATTCGGGCAGTTACAGCTCACGGTGGATGCTGTTGTTTCATGCATGCTGGTTAATGCATGGTCACTCGGTTGAGTTGATTCTCACACTCAATTTTAACTTAAAATCAATTTTGTGAATGCTCTGTGTACATGGATTAACGAGGCAATAATCTCCAGATGTTCCAAGGTTTTTTTCTCAGGGTGAGCATCAATACATTAAAAAGTGAGCTAACATTGACTGTCGCAAGATGTACTGAACAAAACTTCATGTGTGCTTTCTTTTTAACTGAATTCTTGGTGAACTAGACAGATATGTGTTGTGTGAATCTAATGTAGTCATTTTATATAAACATTATAGTTATTAAATTGGTTATTTTATTAAAAGTGAAACGTAAACGTTTCTTTCAGTTTTATAGATCCCCACAGAACTTTTGGAAATTATGTTTAAACTGAACTACGAGTAAGATGCATCATTTATCACTTTGTAATTACTTTGAGATGACATTCTTTCAACCTTCTAGAATACATGATCAGATTTTCATATTATTTTACTTTCATATTTTCTTATGACTTTGAAGGATGCTTCTTGAGTGTGCTGGTTCTCAAACACAAGAAGAAGAAGTGTGCTGGTTCACAGTGCAATCCTGTCAATCCCACTCCTATATTTCTATCCCTATAACACATTCCCACACACATGCCCATTAATCCCATCCTGATACTACTAATCCTCACTGACTTTCAGGTAATTTATTTTTTATTTTTTAATATGTTTATTTTATTAGAAGCAATTGTACAAGAGTAAAGCAATCATCATGAGAGCTCCGTACAGTTTCATATTTAACACTTTATAAATTGATACATAAATCGAGAAGAGTAAATTGATACATAAATTGAAAATGGGAAAAAAGGAAAGAATGAAGAAAAAGAAGAAAGATGCAAAAGAGAGAAGAAAAGACCACTGAACTACCAAAGAAGTGCGAGAAGAAAAGAGAGATAGAAGAAAAAAAAGGAAATATGCCCTAGGGTCCCCCCCCCCCCCCCCCCCCCCCCCCCCCCCCCCCCCCCCCCCCGCTCGGCCTCGGTTTTAGATTTGTGTTCAACCATTCTGTTGTTGAAGAAATTCAGTGAAAGGAGACTATGTTTTGGAGAATTGGTCTACTTTATCAGCCAAAACAAGCCTAATTATTTCTAAATGTAGTGTCTTGGCCATTTCAGTAATCCACATCTTCACTGTGGGAACTGTTATCTTTTTCCAGAATTTGAGCAGTTATTAAGCTGTAGTCAAGGAAACGTCTTTGAAATATCGTTAACTTAGAACAGGCCTCTGACATTCCTAAAATTATTAGTTTTGTATCTGATTCCAGTTTAATTTTAAGTGTTTTAGAGAAGATATCGAATATTCCCATCCAGAAGTTTTGTATCTTTATACAGGATGCAAAGGAATGGGTTAAGGTAGCTTCTTGGGGGTGGCATCTATCACAGATAGGGGAGACAGTTGGAAAAATCTTATTCAATTTAGTCTTTGAATAGTATAGCCTATGCAATATTTTGAATTGTATCAGGGAATGCCTGACATTAAAAGAACAGTAATGTATCAATAGTAGGCTTTCTTCGCCTATACATATATCTTTTGAAATTGATAAATGTGTTGGCATGTCTATTCAAACAATCGTCTAATATATCTGGACCCATAAAAGGACAGTCTTGTGTGTATGTTTTCATATAATCTCGGATTTGAAGATATCTAAAAAGATTGATGCTTTCAAATGATATTTCTCCTGTAGTTCTTGAAAAGAGAGGCGAGTCCCCTTCTTACAGAGGTCTCCCACAGTATTAATTCCTAGGTTTTTCCATTGAACAAACATCTTATCTAAAGTACACGGTTTAAATGAGGGATTGGTAGCAAAAGGGGGAACGAGAGACAAATTTCTCAATTTAAGACAATTTCAAATGTTTCCAGGGAAGTGGGGTACTGTGTATTATCGGACTTTGCTCATACATTGATTTATTCAGATGTATTGGAGATAGAATAATCGAGCCTTTGTTAAAAGGCAAATAATCTTCCCTCTCCATTTTTAACCAATTTACCTGTTGACATGTATCGTCCATCCAGAAAATTATATTTTTAATGTTAGTCGCCCAGTAGTTGAAAAGAAAGTTAGGAAGAGCTAATCCTCCGTTTTCTTTGGATTTGCACAAATGTCTTTTGTGTGGGTTTTGTGGTCCCAAATGAAGTTAGTAAAAGTAGAATCAATTTAAAAAAACAAAAAACGTTTGGGGAGATTGAAATCATTTATCACTTTGAAATTACTTTGAGATTACATTCTTTCAACCTTCCTGAATAAATGATCAGATTTTCATATTATCTTACTTTCATATTTTCTTATGACTTTGAAGGACGCTTCTTCAGTGTGCTGGTTCTGAAACACAAGAAGAACAAGTGTGCTGGTTCACAGTGCAATCCTGTCAATCCCTCTCCTATATTTCTATCCCTGCAGCACATTCCCACGCACATGCCCATTAACCCCATCCTGATACTCCTAATACTCACTGACTTTCAGGTAATTAAACTAACTAGCACATCTTTGGAATGTGAGAGAAGTTTGGCCAGATGAATGCTCTCAACCCAAAACGTCGACTGACTATTTCCCCCCACAGATGCTGCATGACCCGCTGAGTTCCTGCAACACTTTGTTTTCTAATTCCTGAGACACTCGCTCATCATCGTTATAACATGTAGAAATGCCTGAAACAGTCTAACATGTTCAACATTTCCTAAACTAGCAACATTTAATATAAACGATTTAATCCGGAAACTATTTAACCTTATTTATATTTTATTCTGAAATGCTGAATAGTTTAGAATGTTTCTTAAATAATATATAAAAAATTATAAATCTCTGAAGGAATGCAAACCTGGAAATTGCTGCCATGTTTGTGTTATCATTTGGACTGATGCCAGATCAGAAGTCATGAAAAATCAGGCAATTACAAGCTCGGTAGATCAGGCAGTATCTGAAGAGGCAAATTGTCAGTGCACTTACTGTTGTGTTTTGCTGGCTTTAACAGTCAAAAGCAACCCTGCACATTTCACAGGCAGCAGTAATGTCATACATGTGCTGCTCAGGGGTGTGTGCTGTAGTGATGATCTATCCATGGTGCCTCAGGTTGGCATGTGGATAAGGTTAAACACATGGGAGGGGGGTGGATTTTCGAGTGGGAATCGCCCAAAAACAGATGGGAGGTGATGCTGGTCAAGACCTTTCAACATAATTGTGTTGTAAAAACAAGCCTGAAGGCTTTGTGTCTCAATGCAAGGAAAAGGAGGTGGGGTAGCATTGCTGGTTAGAGAGGAGGTTAACGCAATAGAAAGGAAGGACATTAGCTTGGAGGATGTGGAGTCGATATGGGTAGAGCTGCGAAACACTAAGGGGCAGAAAACACTAGTGGGAGTTGTGTACAGGCCACCAAATAGTAGTAGTGTAGTTGGGGATGGCATCAAACAGGAAATTAGAAATGCGTGCAACAAAGGTAAAACAGTTATAATGGGTGACTTCAATCTACATATAGATTGGGTGAATCAAATTGGCAGGGGTGCTGAGGAAGAGGATTTCTTGGAATGTATGCGGGATAGTTTTCTAAACCAACATGTAGAGGAACCAACGAGAGAGCAGGCTGTTCTAAACTGGGAATTGAGTAATGAGGAAGGGTTAGTTGGCAGTCTTGTTGTGCGTGGCCCCTTGGGCAAGAGTGACCATAATATGGTTGGGTTCTTCATTAGGATGGAGAGTGACATTGTTAATGCAGAAACAAGGGTTCTGAACTTAAAGAAAGGTAATTTGGAGGGTATGAGATGTGAATCGACCAAGATAGACTGGCAATTGATTCTTAAAGGGTTGACGGTGGATATGCAATGGAAGGCATTTAAAGACTGCATAGATGAACTACAACAATTGTTCATCCCAGTTTGGCAAAAGAATAAATCAGGGAAGGTAGTGCATCCGTGGATAACAAGGGAAATCAGGGATAGTATCAAAACAAAAGATGAAGCATACAAATTAGCCAGAAAAAACAGCCTACCTGAGGACTTGGAGAAATTCAGTCCAGCAGAGGAGGACAAGGGGCTTAATTAGGAAAATGGAAAATAGATTATGAAAGAAAACTGGCAGGGAACATGAAAACTGACTGCAGGGAGGTTCTACTGCAGTTGTACAGGGCCTTGGTGAGACCACACCTAGAGTATTGTGCACAGTTTTGGTCTCCTAATCTGAGGAAAGACATTCTTACCATAGAGGGAGTACAGAGAAGGTTCACCAGACTGATTCCTGGGATGGCAGGACTTTCATATGAAGAAAGACTGGATAGACTCGGCTTGTACTCGCTAGATTTTAGAAGATTGAGGGGGGTTCTTATAGAAACTTACAAAATTCTTAAGGGGTTGGACAGGCTAGATGCAGGAAGATTGTTCCCGATGTTGGGGAAGTCCAGTACAAGGGGTCACAGTTTAAGGATAAGGAGGAAGTCTTTTAGGACTGAGATGAGAAAAACATTTTTTCACACAGAGTGGTGAATCTGTGAAATTCTCTGCCATAGAAGGTAGTTGAGGCCAGTTTGTTGGCTATATTTAAGAGGGAGTTAGATGTGGCTCTTGTGGCTAAAGGAATCAGGGGGTATGGAGAGAAGGCAGGTACAGGATACCGAGTTGGGTGATCAGCCATGATCATATTGAATGGCGGTGCAGGCTCAAAGGGGCAAATGGCCTACTCCTGCACCCATTTTCCATGTTTCTATGTTTCTAAGAGGATGGTAGTGGTTTGTGGAGCTTCCAAGGAAACCTCCCTGCCTGCCCCCACTAAGCATATGGTGGGCTGATCACATTGTCCTGAGCCCCAGTGATCAGCAATCATCCTGTCACAGGAATCTGAACTGGACTTACCACAGGAAACTTAATATATACCAAGGGGTGTGGGCATTGAGGTTTTATAGTAATAAAATGTACATGGAATGATTGTCAACATATAAATGCAATATCCCAGGAGGTATAGAAATTATGCACGTTTCACTATCTTCAGCATGATGTAATCCTCATTTAACCTCTTGTTAATAACACGTCACAAATTGCAGACTTCAGATCAATTTCTGCCAGAAAGTAAATAATTCCTGCTGTACATTATGAAGCCATAATTACCTCATGAAAATAGGATAGGGAAATGATATTGCCCTTAAAGTGAATGGGCATGGAAATGCCCAGTCGACTCTCCCGAATTAGCAGGAAATGTGCAGAAACATAGATAGAAGTGTATATACAATTATGAGGGGCATAGATGGGCAGCAATCATAATCTTTTTGTCAGGATGGAGTATTCAAATACTAGAAGGCAAGTAAGAAGGGCAGTTTAAAGGACATGTCATAAAGAGTAAGAAAGAGTGTACATTGGACCGCTGAAAAATGATGCTGGGGAAGTGATAATGGGGAATACAGTAATAGTAGAGGATTTGAATAACTTTTTTTGCACCAGTCTTCACAGTAGAAGACACCAGCAATGTGCCTGAAATTCAGGAGAGTCAGGGGGTGGAAGTTGGTACCGTGGTTATTACTAAGGAGAAGATTCTTTGTAAACTGAAAGGTCTGAAGGTGGATAAGTCACCTGGACCGGATGGACGGCACCCCAGAGTTCTGAAGGAGATGGCTTCAGAGATTGTGGAGGCATTAATAATGATCTTTCAAGAATTACTAGTCAGCAGTGGTTCCAGACGATTGGAAAATTGCAAATATTACCCCGCTGTTTAGAAAGGGAGCCAGGCAGAAAAGTGGAAAATATAGGCCGGATAGCCTTATTTCAGTGGTTGGTAAGATTTTAGAGTCCATTATAAACATTGAGGTTCATAGATGTTCATGATAAAATAGGCCAAAATCAGCATGGTTTTATGAAGGGGTGATATTGCCTGATGTATCTGTTGGAATTCTTTGAGGAAGTAAACAGCAGGACAGACAAAGGGGAGTCAGTGGATGTTTACCTAGATTTTCAGCAAACCTTTGATCAGGTGCCATACATGAGACTGCTAAAGAAGATAAGAGCCCATGTCATCAAAGGGAAGATACTAGCATGGATGGCAGAAAGCAAAGAGTGGCAATAAAGGGGGATTTTTCTGGCTGGCTGCCAGTGACTAGTGGAGTTCTGCAGGGTTCATTGCTGGGGCCACAACTCTTCATGTTGTATATCAATGATTTAGATGCGGGGATTGAAGAATTTGTACCCAAGTTTGCAGATGATAAGATAAGCAGGGACAGGCAGTGTAGAGAAGGCAGGGACTCTGCAGTTGGACTTGGACAGGCTGGCAGAGTGGGAAGAGCCGGTGGAATATAGCATGGAGTCATGCATTTTGGTAGTAGGAATAAGGGCGTAAATTATTTTCTAAATTGGGAGAGAATTCTGAAATCATAGCTACAAAGAGACTTGGGAGTGCTGGTGTAGGACTCCCAAAAAATTAATTTGTAAGTCGAATCAGTAGTAAGGAAGGCAAACGCAAACGCAATTCCATCCATTTCCCCTTCATTTCGAGAGGACTAGAATATAAAAACAGGGATATAATGCAGAGGCTTTATAAGGCGCTGATCGGATTTAATTTGGAGTATGGTGAGCAATTTTGAGGAAGGATGTGTTGGTGCTGGGAGGATCCAGATGAGATTTATGTGAATGATCTCAGGAACAAGTGGGTTAACATACGATGAGCTTTTGATAGCTTTGGGCCTCTGCTCGCTGGAGTACTGAAGGATGAGGGGGTACTTCATTGAAACTTACCGAATAGTGAAAGGCTTGGATAGAGTGGATGTGGAGATGTTTCCATTAGTGGGAGAGTCTAGAACCAGAGGTCGTAGCCTCAGAATAAATGGATATTCCTTTAGAAAGGAGATGAGGAGGAATTTCTTTTGTCAGAAGGTGGCAAATCTGTGGAATTCATTGCCACAGAAGTCTGTGGAGGCTGACAATTGATATTTTTACAATACAATACGGGTTTATTCGTCACATTGCATATAAAGTGCAGATGAAATGAATTTGTCAGTAGCGGTACAATAATAAAGAACACACAATACATAATAAAAATGTAACACAAACATCCACCACAGCATTCATCACTTTGGTGAAAGGCACAAAAATTGGCCAGTCCTCCTCCATTTCCCCCCCGTGGTCGGGACCAGAGTCCAGAGCCAGTCCATAGTCGGATCTTCCCCACTGGAGACCGCGGCTTCAGGATGGTGTAGGCCGCAGGCCAGCGGTCGTAGATTTAAAGTCCCCGCCGCACCGCACCGCAGATTGCAGGGCTGGCGGTCGAAACTCCCCTCTAGGGGTGATGGTAAGTCCATGCTGGGCCAGCGGTAGAAGTTGGCCGCGGGCCGGCAGTGGAAGCTTCTTCTTCCCCCGGATCCCCCACGAGGGATCCCGGGCTGCAGACGCCACGCCAGCTGGAGCTATGCAGACCGCGGCTTCAGGCTGCCGGCTGCCTTGGGCCAGCAAAACGGAGCGCTCCCCTCCGGCGAACCCCAGCGAGGGCTCACCCGCTCCAGTCCACGCTGCGCCCGCTGCTGAAGCCGTGGGCGCGTCTCCGGGAAAAGCTGTGCCAATCCTCGTTGTTAGGCCACGGGGGAGGCGACCTGGAAAAAGTCGCCCCTCCGTGGAGGAGGCGACCAAAGCGGTTTCCCCCTCACCCCCCCACATCACCCCCCACACAAAACACACAAAGAACCATTAAAAACATACTTCAAAACATACTAAAAAAACAACAACAAAATTTGGAAAAAAATGGACACGCTGCTGACAGGGTACCGGCTTGCACTGCCCCCACTTTTAAGGCAGAGATAGATTGATTCCTGCTTAGTACGGGCGTTAGGGATTATGAGGAGTAGGCAGGAACTTGGGATGAGAGGGACAGATAGATCAGTCGTGATTGAATGGCAGAATAGAATTGATGGGCTAAATGGCCTAGTTCTGCTCCTACCACTTAAGAAAACGAGTGGGGAAACTTTTTCACCGAGGCTTGGAACACAATGCCAGGGTTGATGGTTGATGATAATACAATAGTAGCATTTTTAAAAGGCTTTTGGATAGGCATAAAAGTATGTAGGGAATGGATTGATATGGATTATGTGCAGGTAGATATGTGGCCTCATCGTCAGCACAGACATTATGGGCCAAAGAGCTTGTTCTTGTGCTGTACTGTTCTATGTTCTATTGCAAAACATGTCCAAAATTGTGCATTGTTCTATTTACAAATAAGTGTAAAAGCAAATCCATTTCCTCCCTTGATCCTCGGCTTCACTTTTTAAATGTGACCATTTCTTGAGTCACTGGTGTCTATGAAATTGGTAGGAGATTAAAAAAAACTCCGTTTCTAAATATTCAACAGTAGAGTTGCTAACTTAAACCAATGGTGGACAAAGTGCTGGAGAAACTCAGCGGGTGCGGCAGCATCTATGGAGCGAAGGAAATAGGCAACGTTTCGGGCCGAAATGCTTCTTCAGACTGAAGAAGGGTCCAGCACTTGTCTACCTTCGATTTCCCAGCATCTGCAGTTCCTTCTTGAACAACTGAGAAACAATATTTGATTCGTACTGATTAAAGGCTTCAAATGGAATACATCTTGTCAAATTCAAGAGCTATGAATTAAATGTGTTTGATTTTCAAATAGGAATGAAGTCAGAGACCGATATTTTCTCGAGTCTCATATTGGTGTTGAAAAGGCCATCGCATAGAATTCTTCTCCACATGGTCCAATAGATTTCTGATCCCCAATCCCAGGGATAGTGTATCTAATTATATGGGAAGATGGCTTGTACATGGAATGGTGAAAGATAATCAGGTCCAAACGTCTAAAATGTTCTCGCCCTTTGGACTCCGCTATATGAAATCATTACCGATGTTTGCAGAATTCATGAGCCTCTATAGGATGCCTCACAAAACCTTCTCCAGGTCTGTGGTAACCTATCAGCAACACTCCCACTGCTTTTTGTTTCATTAGTTCAGGTTCATAAATCAGGTTCAGGAGCGGAATTAGACCATTTGGCCCATCGAGTCTACTCTGCCATTTCATCATGACTGATCTATCTTTCCCTCTCAACCCTATTCTCCTACCTTCTCCCTGTAACCTTTGACACCTTTACTAACCAAGAACTTGTCAATCTCTGCTCTAAAATGATCCAAATACTTGGCCTCCACAGCCATTTGTGGCAATGAAGGCTACAGATTTACTGCTGTCTGGCTGAAGAAATTCCTCCTCATCTCCTTTTTAAAGGCATGTCCTTTTATTCTGTTCCCTCTGGTCCTAGATTCTCCCACTAGTGGAAACAACCTCTCCACATCCACTCTATCCAGGCAGTAAGTTAGTTGGTAAGTTTCACTGAGATCACCTCATCCTTCTGAACTACAGTGAGAACAGATTCAGAGCTGTCAAACGCTCCTCTCTCTTTCCTACTCTCTTCCCGATGCCTCATCTGGATGCACACATTATTCTCCCACAAATCGCCACCCGATCCCCTTCCCTCGTACCCTTCAACATATATCCCTTCCTCTGGATTCACACCACTCATCTTCTCTCCTTATCTCACAGTCTTCTTTCTTCTTCCTATCTTTGGCCTTTGTCCACACATCTCCCAATCAACCCCACCCCCCTCTCACCACAACCCCCACTCATATCCACCTATCACGTGTAAGAATGAACTGCAGTTGCTGGTTTAAACCAAAGATGGACACAAAAAGCTGGAGTAACAGGCAGCATCTCTGCAGAGAAGGAATGGGTGACGTTTCGGATTGGGTCTGAAGAAGGGACTCGACCCGAAATGTCACGCATTCCTTCTCTCCAGAGATGCTGCCTGTCATGCTGTGTTACTCCAGCTTTTTGTGTCTATCCACCTATCACTTGCCTGGTTTTGTCCTGCCTGCATCTGTCTTCCAGCTTTCTCCCCTCTGCTTCATCAGTCTCAAAGGACCAGATTCAAAACATCACCCATCCCTGTTCTCCAGAGATGCTGCCTGACCCGCTGAGTTACTCCAGCACTTTGTGGCTTTTTTGTTGTAAACCATCTTCTGCCATTCCTTGTATCTACACTTAGTGCATGGACAAAGCTGGGGGTTTTGGTGAAACAGTTAACAGGGTGTAGCCAGAGGGAGGGGTGTAGTGTGAAGACCAAATTTACAAGACTTCTCTGAGAAATGAATCCTCAACCACTGAGATGAAGGATACCATATGTAAACATCAAGGTTAGTTCAGTCTGCATCTGGTCCTGAATCTGATCTTAATTTGCAAAAGATTTTACATGTTATCCTGAGAGCGCTGCAAAGCCATGCTGGATTGGGCCTAGCCATGGATCCGGAGCCTACTAGGCTCGGCCATCGGCCCAGAGCTAACAAGGACCAGGCTCGGCCGCCGGCAGAGCGAGGCAAGATGTCGGCAAGCAAGCAGGGACTTCGGCGACTGAGAGGTCGTCGGTGAGAGTGGTTGGCCATCGGAGAGCCACTGCCCGCGTGAATGCCAGCGGGCCTGCCTGAGTGCCAGCAGTTGGTGACGGACGATCTGCTGAGTACAAAGAGGGACTGGAATGGGGTGGTTGCCTAGGACAAAGAAGGACTCAGTGTGGGGGTGCTGCTGAGAACAACGAGGGACTAGGGGGAGGTTGGGGAGAAGGAAGAGGGACTATATTGAATACTTTTGTAACCTAGTCGTATCCTTTATGTGGTGACTTTTGCATACTTGTACTGTATGTAAACAAAAAATCTCACTGTAGCAAGTACATGTTGCAATAAAGTAGCGATGTTACAAAACTTACCTCCAGCGGCGCTGCAGTTCTGCCACTGGCCGTGCGCGCGACTTTGGCGCCTTTGAGGGGGGTGGGGCAGGATTAAAATGCTGTTTTCTCCTGCTTACCGGACTTCCTCAGGCTGCTAGCTGCTGAAGAACAATCGATCGGACTTCCGTTCCCGATTTAAAAAAAAATTTAATCGCGAGACAATTTAATAATTACATTGTCTCCCTTGTCAATTCTTCCCTTTCCTCCCGCACCACCCCTTCCCCAGGCACTTTCCCTTGCAACCGCAAGAGATGCTACACTTGTCGATTTACCTCCCCCCCTCGACTCCATTCAAGGACCCAAGCAGTCGTTCCAGGTGTGACAGAGGTTCACCTGTACCTCCTCCAACCTCATCTATTGCGTCCGCTACTCTAGATGTCAGCTGATTTATATCGGTGAGACCAAGCGTGGGCTTGGCGATCGTTTCACCGAACACCTCTGCTCGGTCCGCATTAACCAACCTGACCTCCCTGTGGCTCAGCACTTCAACTCCCCCTCCCATTCTGTATCCGACCTCTCTGTCCTGGGCCTCCTCACCGGTCAGAGTGAGCAACACCGGAAATTGGAGGAACAGCACCTCATATTCCGCTTGGGGAGTCTGCATCCTGGTGGCATGAACATTGAATTCTCACAATTCTGTTATCCCTTGCTGTCTCCTCCCCTTCCTACCTCTCCCTCAGCTTTCGGGCTCCTCCTACTCCTTTTTCCTTTCTTCTCCCCGCCTCCCCCCACCCCCCATCAGTCTGAAGAAGGGTTTCAGCCCGAAAAGTTGCCTATTTCCTTCGCTCCATAGATGCTACTGCACCCGCTGAGTTTCTCCAGCATTTTTGTGTACCTTTAAAAAATATATAATTTTCTAAAGAAATGGAATCTACAGGACTCTTAATGGGAGAAAGGCATGTCATGTGTGGTTTGAAGAGCAAACACATAGTTTACAATGCCAAAATTGATAAGTTGAGGAAAAACAAGGTGTACAGAGTTGCTTATTGGTTACAATCTTAGGAGTATGATGATGCTACTTATTATGATATGCCAATGTACCAGCTAGCAACTGATCTTCTCCATAAAGACTTGGTCTAATGCTAGAAATTGTAATTTATTTACCTATCTGTTATGGATTTACAGCATATAATACAATAATATTAAAGTTCTGATCTTGAGAATATCACATTTTTGAATTTTCAAGGCAGTCTGGGTGTTTATTATTATTTCCATCACAACGGTCAATTTTGTAATTAACTACAATTAGGTAACTAACTAATTATATGCTTTAATTTCAGGTCATCCAAGTAAGATGTTTTATATTTGTTTCAGAATGCTTCAATCTACGATAACTGAATATTTCATTCAGTTCTCTTGATTTTTAAGAAAGTTATGGGCTTTTGACTGTCCTCGATCACAGCTTTTGTGTTAAGTCAATGGAAAAGCAATAGGGAACAAGATGCTAATTTCTGAGTATGAAAATGGCCATAACCTTTTTAATACTGAAGATATCAAAGTGAATTAGGTGTCAAATTAAACTTCTTTTTATGCTTTATCTGATGGGATAAATTGCAGACTTGATTTTTTAAATCTCAAAATTTTGTAACATTGCTAAATAAAGTATCAATTAATTTGGTATATTAATTGGGGTATAATTTGCTTGCATAGCAATATTATAATTCTGGAAAAATACATAGGTAACAAAGTACCTCAGGATCTCTTGCAGACCAAAGATGCGTGGTTGAAAAGGTTTCTTTACTTTCTTCCTGACTGCATTTATTTGATCTTCACGCAATAGTCAGATCTAATTGATGATGCTGCCTCATGGACTTCAATGATTTCCATATATCTTGTTTTCCAGTGATTTGAATCAAATAAATTATGTTTCTATTTTTATAATCTATTTGACTAATTTCAATTGTGTGGGTATAGTTAGTATATTTAATAAACTTATTAGTTTGGAGTGAAGCTTGGTGTTATACAATGTTTCAATGCTGCAATTTGGTTGCTGTCCCACATTGATTATCCCTATAATTCAAGGTATCAATTTTCTGTTTTGTGTTCATCAAAGTGATGGATGATACCACAACAAGGGAATGAAATGGTTTCTCACTTTAATCAGCAATTGTCAACAGTAAGCACTTCTGCCTTTGGTGTAGCCTGGACAGTCAGAATGAAACTCCCTGGACTTCAATAAGATTTATTTTCCTCAACCATGGAAGAACACCAGTTTGACATCAGTTTGAATGATTAGACTTCTCACACTGGACATCCTTGAGGTTTCAGAGAATTAGCTTTCTAATTTGTATTAGCTTGGTAGAGATACATGTGCATGTTGTTATGAACCTATTTAGATCTGTCCAAGAAATGCAGTGAAAAATAGGTATGAAAAATGAGTAATTATACTTGTAGCCATGAAAATAAACTGACAAGAAAGGGTACAAAAATAGCTGCAGCAAAGTGCACATTGAATGAATCTCTTTTGGAAGTGGTCTGATTTGCCTGCAAGAAGGAGTCTCATATCTTCCAGGTGTAATGTTTCAAACGTATTTGAAATCCACATATTTATTGTTGGTATAGGAGCGTTTTTCCAGAATTTAAATATAAGCTTTTTTCCCGTTATTAACCCGTAATTAAATAGATTCTTTTGAAACACATTTAGTTTAGGGCTGCCTTCCATTGTTGCAAAGATAATCCATTCTGCTTTTGGTAACAATTTTATTTTAAATAATTTTGTAAAGATTTCAAAAATTTCAGTCCAAAATTTTTGAATTTTTATACAAAAAACAAATGAGTGTGCTATAGTAGCTTCTTGAGATAGACATTTATCACACATAGGGGAAACGTTAGGAAAAAGTTTACTTATTTTGGTTTTTGAGTAGTATAATCTATGTAAGATTTTAAATTGAATTAGTGTGTGTCTTACATTAATCGAGCATTTATGCACATAGTAAATGTTTATCCCACCTCTCTTTTGAAATATGTACACACTTGAATAAATAAACGGATAAAGTGCAAATAAACAGATAATGGGCTATTAATGTTCAGAGTTTTGTCCGAGCCAAGTTTAATAACCTGATGGCTGTGGGGAAGTTGCTATTCCTGAACCTGGTCGTTGCAGTCTTCAGGCTCCTGTAACTTCTACCTTAAGGTAGCAGGGAGATGAGTGTGTGGCCAGGATGGTGTGGGTCCTTGATGATACTACAAGCCTTTTTGAGGCAGCGACTGCGATAAATCCCCTCGATGGAAGGGAGGTCAGAGCTGATGATGGACTGGGCAGTGGTTACTACTTTTTGTAGCCTTTTCCGCTCCAGGGCGCTCAAGTTGTCGAACCAAGCCACGATGCAACTGGTCAGCATGCTCTCTGCTGTGCACTTGTAAAAGTTAGAGAGAGTCCTCCTTGACAAACCGACTCTCCGTAATCTTCTCAGGAAGTAGAGGCACTGATGTGCTTTCTTAATAATTGCATCAGTGTTCTTGGACCAGGAAAGATCTTCAGAGATGTGCACGCCCAGGAATTTGAAGCTTTTGACCCTTTCAACCATCGACCCGTTGATATAAACGGGACTGTGGGCCCCCATCCTACTCCTTCCAAAGTCCACAATCAGTTCCTTGTTTTGCTGGTGTTGAGGGCCAGGCTATTTTGCTGGCACCATATGGACAGTTGCTCGATCTCTCTTCTATACTCTGACTCATCCCCATCAGTGATACTTCCCACAACAGTGGTGTCGTCAGCGAACTTGATGATGGAGTTCGCACTATGACCGGCTACACAGTCATGAGTATAGAATGAGTACAGCAGGAGGTTGAGCACGCAGCCTTGAGGTGCTGCCATGCTGATTGTAATTGAGGCTGACACATTTCCACCAATACGAACAGACTGTGGTCTGTGACGGAGGAAGTCGAGGATCCAACTGCAGAGGGATGCGCAGAGACCCAGTTCTGCGAGTTTGGTAACCAGCTTGGAGGGGATGATTGTATTAAATGCCGAGCTGTAATCAATGAATAACAGCCTGACATATGAGTTTTTGTTGTCCAAGTGATCCAGAGCGGAGTGGAGAGCCAGCGAGATCGCATCCACTGTTGATCTGTTGTGGCGGTAAGCAAACTGCAGAGGGTCCAGGTTTTTGTCGAGGTAGGAGTTGATTTGCGCCATGATCAACCTCTCAAAGCACTTCATCACCACAGGCGTCAGTGCCACTGGTTGATAGTCATTGAGACACGTCACCTTGCTCTTCTTGGGCACTGGTATAATTGATGCCCTTTTAAAGCAGGTGAGAACCTCAGACTTCAGAAGTGAGAGGTTGAAAATGTCCGTAAAAATTCCAGCCAATTGGTCCACACAGGATTTTAGAACACGACCGGGTATACAATCGGGTCCAGGCGCTTTTCAAGGATTCACCCCCCTGAAGGATTTCCTGACGTCGAACTCTGTGACTGAGACTGAAATGCCATCACAGCGAATGGGGGCTTGGGAAGGCACATCAGTATTCTCTCTATCAAAGCGTGCATAAAACGCATTGAGCTTGGCAGGGAGTGATGTTTCATCGACATTCGAGCTGCCTCCTGATTTCGCCTTGTAGGAGGTGATTGCATTCAGGCCCTGCCACAGCTGCTGAACATCTGTCTCATCCTCCAGTGTGGTGCAGAAGTCCTTTTTCGCCTTTTTGATGGCCTTACCAAGGTCGTTCTAGTTTTTAGTTAAAAGTCCATTCAATAACATTTAAATAAACTGACGCTCAAATTTCTGTCACGTTATCATCAGGGACAGTCAGGAGCCAAAAGCTTTTTCTCCTTCTTCCACAAAAATATACTTCCTGTGGCCCCTGGAACCTCAGGCCCATTAGGTTTTAAGTGCTGAATTTCCATTTAGAAAGGAGAAAAGCATCATTGCGTATGCAGAGGGAAACGGAATATGCATTGATAAATGTTCTGCCATGATCATATTAAATGACAATGTGCATTTGAAGGGATGAATAGACTTTCCTTTTTCCTATTTTCTATGCTTCCATCGCTATCAGTGGATTACTGATATATAACCACTAGGGGGCACCGCACGATTTGCAGCGTCACCAATCTGTCTCATCTCTCATCTGTTCTCTCATCTTTTTCTTGTTATTTTTCTTGTGTTTTAAAAGTTTGTGTAAATGTTCTTTGGTTTATTTTATGTTGGGGGAGGGGTCAGGGTCGGGGGAAATTTTATTTTCAGTCACTTACCTTGCCAGAGATGCGATTGTTTTCCGGGACTTCCCTCCGATCCTGCGGCCTAACATCATGGAGCTGGAGGCCTCCTCGGGTCTGACTTTGAGCCCCACTGCGGGGTGTGGGCTTACCATTGGGGCCGATCCCTTACCTGGGTCTGTGGATTTTACAATCAAGGACTCTCAGTCTCAGGTAGAGACCGAGTCGGGAAGCTCCAACGACGCAGAGGTTCGACCAGCCCTGACCTGAGGTCCGATCGCAGGCTCGGGGGAGCTGAGATTCTCCCCCAATGCAGGAACTGATCGCCCCAATGCGGAGTGCTCGACCGCCGGCTACGGGAGTAAGAACATCCCGTCAATGGAGGGCTCGAGGCCCCCGACTGCGGGAAAACTAAGAAGGGAAGAGATTGAACTATTTTTTCACCTTTCATCACAGTGAGGAATGTGGAGGTACTGTGGTGGATGTTTATGTTAAAATGTATTTTGTGTGTTCTGTTGCTTTTTATTTGTATAACTGACTTGGCAAATAAAATTCCTCGTATGTTGCAAAACATACTTTGCTAATAAAGTATGTTATTCCTCTGAACACAAGAAAAAGTGATTTTAAACAACCCACCTCTTGAGACAAGCACAGTAAATTCAACTTTTTAAAATGAGGAGAAAATTACACTGGAACAGATTGAAGCTTTCAATTATTGATGGGGTGGTTAGAGTGAATGATACTTTTATTAGAGGAAGCAAAACCTCTAAAATCACTCAAAGATAATTTGAAGAGGGAGATGGAAATAACCAAGGTAGGATGAACCAGTTAATCCACATGGCATCTGTAATCATTTTCTTGATCTACAGTAGATCTTTCTATCTACTTCTTTGCCTCCTTAATTCCAAAGACTTCATGCTCACTTTGTCTTAACCTGCCCATATTTTTCCCACAAAACCATCTCAGTAGGATGAGGGGGAATGATGAGGAAAATGATATTGATCAGCAACAGCAACTATGGATAATTTACAATATTGACGGTGTTGCTGATAATGAAATCCCATTGTTAGTCTCATATCTCATATTATAACTCTTGTTTCTCCACTACTGCTCATTTGATCTCACCACTGAATTTTACCTTCCCATATACCTTCACCTAAGGAAATTAGACAATGCCAATGGGGAGAAGGCACATAAAAATAGGAACAGGATGAAGCTAATGGCCCTTTATGAATGGAACACAATGTGCTGAATGTCAGGCAGTGTTTCTGGAAGACCTGGATAGATGATGTTTCGGGATGAGAACCACCTTCAGGCTCAGCAGATACTGGGCATTTCTGATTGTTCTGCCGTTCAATATGATCACACTTCATCCGATTATTTCTGCTGATTACCAAGTGAGAGCTGTTGTATGAGCTGGTGCAGTCACAGCTCCAGTGTTAGAAAAGGCTGATATGAGTATTTGAAACTAGAGTGCAGAGATGGAAGCAGGTGAACAAAGATTGGGTTGGTGGTTTCAGGATGGTGGCAGTCCCCTTAATGCCAATTCAAATGCTGATAAATGTGAGGTGCTACACCTTGGCAGGCCAAATCAAAATAGGACGTACATGGTAAATGGTAGGGAATTGAAGAATACAGTTGAACAGAGGGATCTGGGAATAACCGTGCATAGTTCCTTGAAGGTGGAATCTCATATAGAAAGGGTGGTAAAGAAAGCTTTTGGTATGCTAGCCTTTATAAATCAGAGCATTGAGTATAGAAGCTGGGATGTAATGTTAAAATTGTACAAGGCATTGGTGAGATCAAATCTGGAGTATGGTGTACAATTTTGGTCGCCCAATTATAGGAAGGATGTGAACAAAATAGAGAGAGTACAGAGGGGATTTACTAGAATGTTGCCTGGGTTTCAACAATTAAGTTACAGAGATAGGTTGAATAAGTTAGGTCTTTATTCTCTGGAGCGCAGAAGGTTAAGGGGGGACTTGATAGAGGTCTTTAAAATGATGAGAGGAATAGACAGAGTTGATGTGGATCAGCTTTTCCCTTTGAGAATAGGGAAGATTCAAACACGAGGACATGACTTCAGAATTAAGGGACAGAAGTTTAGGGGTAACATGAGGGGGGACTTCTTTACTCAGAGAGTGGTAGCGGTGTGGAATGAGCTTCCAGTGGAAGTGGTGGAGGCAGGTTCGTTGGTATCATTTAAAAATAAATTGGATAGGCATATGGATGAGAAGGGAATGGAGGGTTTTGGTATGAGTGCAGGCAGGTGGGACTAAGGGAAAAAAAATTGTTCGGCACGGACTTGTAGGGCCGAGATGGCCTGTTTCCGTGCTGTAATTGTTATATTGTTATATGGTTAAATGCTACAGATAGCCTCATAGACCGCAGAGTGCTTTGTTGGCAGGTTTGTCCTGTGTGGCGAGATTGAGTAGGTAAAGCCTCCCTTACCTTTGCATTTAGATGAATGAGAGGTGATCTAATTGAAGCTTATAATATTCAGAGAGGGCTCCACAGAGTAGATGTAGAGATCAACTGGTGGAAGAGTCTAGAACCAGTGACCACAAACTCAATATAAGCCTTTATGGGCTGAATTGAGAAAAAAAATCCAAACTCAGTCTGAAGTGAATCCTTGGAATTCTCTATCCTGCAAGTTTGTGGACACCCAGTCTTTGATTACATTCAAAATTGAGATCAATAGATTCTTGGATATTGGAGGAATATATGGATATGGGGATAGGACAGGGAAATAGAGGTGAGTGAATGATCAGACTAGATTGTGGTGCATGGTGAAAGGGGCACCGCCTTCTCGTGATCTGATTTCTGATGTGCTGAACACACCTGGGCCTTATTTAAAGATTTTCTTCTTTACACATGCTCGTTTACATATTCTTTACATGTGGTTATTTTTGTTTGCATTAAAAATAGATGAGTTTCTCAGGGAACTCACACCATCCATGTGAACCAATATCTTCTAATACAATGCAACAAAAGGAACAAAACAGTCAACTCCTTTATTAGTATTTTATTGTGGTCTAGTGGAATAACATTAATGTACTGTACTGAATTTCAATCAGAATAAATGCTTAAAAACACACAAGCCTGTAAAAGTTTAAGCAGAATGCATGCCTGGATTAAACTGTGAATATTTTACCATAGATAAGAGACTTGGTGAATCAAAGGGTAGCTACTTCATGCTTGGTGATACATTCATACACCATTCCTGCAATTACCATGATAATTGATACTGTGGTGTTTTTGAGAGCCAGGACGGATATTCAATGAAAGATTGCAATAAAATATAATTCAATTTATCACGGTGATTGTGTTGAAGAAAGGGACACACTCTCCAGTTTTGTTGTTGGCTATCGAAGAAGAGAATTAATTTTCATAAAGCGGCTGACAATAAATGAGAAACCTATTTCCCACATTGATAACATTGCCTCATGGTAATATTCTCAGGATGAAAGAGGATAGAAACACAGAAAATAGGTGCAGTAGTAGGCCATTCGGCCCATCGAGCCAGCACCGCCATTCAATATGATCATGGCTGATCATCCAAAATCAGCACCCTGTTCCTGCTTTCTCCCCATATCCCTTGATTCCATTAGCCCTAAGAGCTATATATAACTCTCTCTTGAATACATTCTGAGTTAAATTCCTTCACATCACAATAAAAGACATCAATATAAATTAAATGTATGTTGCCATTCTCAGCCCCCTACTATATTCCTTATACATTCATGACTTTGCAGCGAAATAGCAATTAATCTTGAATACATGAACGATAGGTAGAGCAGAGCGAATTAAAAGCTGTTGCGATCACCATATCTGTTTCTGTGAAACACTGCCCTCTATATCATTAATGGAACGCAGTGCTTTTGGAACAAATGCCAATGTTTCCCATGTGCTCAGCACAAAATATAATTCTTCATTTTCCTGCATGACTGTTCCATAAATTAGTTATAAATTCATTTATTTCCTTCACCCAAACTACATTATATGGATTTTTTTTGTATTTCCCTTGGGTTGTTTCCACTTTAAATTTAAATAAGAATATAGTTTTGTGACATAAGAGCTGAATTGAATAAAGGAACATAAGAACATTTTCCTCATTGTTAGCCATGACTTAACATTGAAGGAATAGAAGTAAAAATAGAAAGCGATGAGAAAAGTGCAGGTAATTTACTGCTTCATGAAAAGGAACAGTTTGAACCCTGGGATGATCATTTTATATCATATGAACTGATTGGTTGGGATTGCCCAATGGCACTTGTGCCTTTGGTTGGTCAATATCACCTAATTGCAATGTTCTAAAATTGTCTTGCACAAAGCATTCATCTCATTTTATGTGTAACTGACATGTAAACATACATCATCACCAATGGCTGTGCTGTGGTGCAGCGGTAGTTACTGCCTAACCATGTCAGAGACCTGGATTTGATCCCGACTACGGTTGCTGTCTGTACGGAGTTTGCACATTCTCCTCGCGACCTGCGGAGGTTTTGTCCAGGATCTCCGGTTTCCTCCCACTCTCCAAAGATGTATAAGTTTGTAGCTTTATTGGCTTGGTATAACTGTAAAACTGTCCCTAATGTGTGTGGAATAGTGTTCGTGCATGGGATGAGTGCTGATCGATGCGGACTCAGTGGGCCGAAGGGCCTGTTTCCATTCTGTTTCTCCAAAAATAAATCACGAGTATAGTGAGATACGAAACATAAACAGGCTCTTCAGCCCACCAAATTCACATTGACTATCAACCTCCCATTTATAGTAATCTAACATGAACCCCATTTTATTCACCCCAGATTCTACTCCTCATCCACATTCTAGCGGTCATTTAGAAGCCTGGAGAGAATATTAGTAATATAATGCCAATATTAATGAAGCTCTCAACTATCAGAATCAGAATCACACTTTATTCGCCAAATATGTTTTGCAACTTCAAGGGAGATGCTAAATGCATTTCGTTGTCTCTGTACTGTACACTGACAATGACAATTAAAATTGAATCTGAATCTGAATCTGAATCTGAATCATACGAGGAATTTCATTGGCCAGGTCAGTCAAACATTTAAAAGCAACAAATCACTCAAAAACACATTTTAACGAACATCCACCACAGGTAGTCCTACACATTCCTCACTGTGATGAAAGGCGAAATAAAGTTCAAGTCGTTCCTTTCGTTCTCCCTCGGTCGGGGGCCTCGAGCCCTCCGTTGACGAGACGATCTTGACTCCCATAGCCGGTGGCTTTTGGGCCCTCCGCATCGTGGCGTTCAACTCCTGCATCGGGGGGATGTCAGCTCCCCCGCGCTGGGCGATCGAACCTGGCGTCGGGGCTGGTCGAACCTTCCGCGGCATTGGAGCTCCCGACTAGTCTCTCCCGAGACTGCGAGCCCTTGATGGTAAGTCCAGGGTGATCGCAGTGGGAGCGATCCCAGGCAAGGGATCAGCTCCGATGTTAAGTCCGCGCTCAGCAATGGAGCTCACGACAGTCCAAGGAGGCCTCCAGCTCCAGCGATGGTAGGCCGCAGAGCCCGGAGAAATGTGATCCGAAAATTGATCACATCTCTGGGGAGGTAGGAACTTGAAATAAGTTTCCCCCGATACCCTTCCCCCTCCCCTCTCCCCCCACATAAAACATACCGAAGAACATAAAATTAACTTTTTAACGCACTAAAAAAATAACAAAAAGAAGGAAAAAACGAACAGACTGCCGGCAGGGCTGCCACCTGGTGATATATTTGCACTGCAATAAATCCCTGTTTTAACAGACCTCTTTTTAAAGGGTTTTGATTATAGTGGACAGACCTACCGATGGCTGCCCACACCATCACCGAATCGCACTGTCACCCCTGCCCCTGAAGAAGGGTTTTGACTCAAAACATCACCTATCCATGTTCTCCAGAGATGCTGCCTGACCTGCTGAGTTACTCCAGCACTTTCTGTCCTTTTGTGTATTCACCAGCAACTGCAGTTGTTTATTCTACTAGTTGTTCAATGTTAATACGGTTATAGCAGACAATCGGCAACTCGCCTTCCCCCTCCATGGGCCATTATAACAACAGTTTACTGTACTGCACCATTGACGTTATAGACGTCTGCTTTGCACAGAGGGTGAATGAAGTCAAGGCCTTACTTCTGTTTCAATGGATGAACACAAACGGTTCTGTGATGTATATGTAAATGCCTGTGCCCCTTTAATATAAAGGGCTTTGCCTCATGATCGAGAGCAGGTGACCTTGGAGCAGTGTCCCTGGGTGGGGCAGAATAAATCATACTTACAAGATGTCGGACGTGTTCTCCTTTTGCTTGTGCTAGTCACAACAGGGCCTTACGTGGTCTCAAACATTACATTTTATTCTGCCCCACCCAGGGACACTGCTCCAAGGTCACCTGCCTTCGATCATGAGGCAAAGCCCTTTATATTAAAGGGGCACAGGCATTTACATATACATCACAGGTTCTGATCCGAACTATCGGCAATATTTGCACATTGAGTTTGAACGTTGTTGAGTTTAGTTTATTGTCATGTGTACCGAGGTACAGTAAAAAGCTTTTCTTGCATTCTAACCAATCAGTGGAAAGACAATACATCATAAGATCATAAGTGATAGTAGAATTAGGTTTACTCTGCCAATCAATCATGGCTAATCTATCTCTCCTTCCTAACATCATTCTCCTGCCTTCTCATCATAACGTCTGACACCCGTGTACTAGTCAAAATTACAGTGATTATAAACAATGGCGGACTGGGTCTAAAAATATTGGTTGCCAGGAGACAAAGGGGGCCCACCCACAACTACAATGCTATCATTTACCAGGGGCCCACTTGCCATCACTTGCTATCACTTCATCAGGGGCCCACTTGCCATCAGGCAAGCTGACACCCTGGCCAGTCCCGCACTGATTGTAAACATGATTAAAATCGAGCCATCCACAGTTTGTAGGTACACGATAAAGGAATAATATGAATGTGTGGCCCAATATTTAATTTTGCCAACTGTATTCATCTTCACTCAGGCATAATTCATATTTTCATCATCTTTGCTTTCTATTTTCCAATTAGTTTTCAATTCAACTATGTAATTTTCTATTAATTTTACAATCCTTCTTCTATATATCTCCTACTGCAGCCCTCTATCAACTGGACTCTGAGCATTCAATTAAATTATTTCCATCAGTCAATCCTCATTTATTTGCTGAGTTCATGCCTCAAAGATGCTCCGTATATCTGTGAGACATGACCTTTGATTTCTCATTGTGCTAACTATTATCCATGGATAAGAATCCTCCAACTACAGGTTATAAAATCATCCCAGTTCATTTTCCTCACCAAGTGTGTTAAAGAAACTAATGTTGGGTTCCTGGCTATGTTACTGCTGTTTTATTTAGTATTTGAAGGGCTGCAGCTAACCTCTTCCCGCTGCAGTCCCTCAATGTTTCAGACCATTTCTTATTCATGGCTAAAAGGGCCTGTACCACTTGGGCGACCTAATCCGCGAGTCCAGAAGAGTGCCTTCGCACTTCAAGCTTGAGGGCACTTTCCTGGAAAGCCTCGAGCTGGATTGACCGGCTGCGTTGAAACCACCAGGTAAACAAAAATGCTGGAGAAACTCAGCGGGTGCAGCAGCATCTATGGAGCGAAGGAAATAGGTAACGTTTCGGGCCGAAACCCTTCTTCAGACTGATAGGGGGTGGCGGGGAGAAGGAAGGAAAAAGGGAGGAGGAGGAGCCCGAGGGCTGGGGGATTGGAGGAGACAACAGGGGCTAACAAAATTGGGAGAATTCAATGTTCATGCCCTTCGGATGCAGGCTCCCCAAGCAGAATATGAGGTGTTGTTCCTCCAATTTCCGGTGTTGCTCACTCTGGCAATGGAGGAGACCCAGGACAGAGAGGTCCTCATATGCGCAGCATGGTTGACACGATGTCGTAGGAGGTGTTTGTAACTCTCTCTCATGCTCGAGAGTGGTTCCCGCATACTCGAGGCCTCAGCTAGGTCACAGCGTATTTTCCAACATGTTGAAAAATGCCCGCGAATAAAATAAGGTCACCATGGAAAAAATCGATACTTTTTTACTCATGGGTTTAGTCGTAGTAGGTCGTAGTAGGTCGGCATGTTAGTCGTAGGTAATCGAGGGTAGTCGAAGGTAGTCGAAGTTAGTCGTGGATAGTCTTCATCATAGTCGAAGGGAGGTTGAAGGAGATCGAAGGAGGTCGTCTTCACTCTCCACTATTCGGTATCCAATTTTCCCAAAGTTAGTCATAGCTAGTTGTATACAGCCAACCCCTGTATTACTTCTACTGGGCTCAGTGAAAGCCTGAACCATTGTGCATGCATCCCCAGCGGATGGTGTCTGCCACCCCATGGTATCTGCTTCCTTGCAGGGTCAAATCACAAAGTGCTGCAGTATATCAGCAGGTCATACAGCATCTCTAGAAGTAATAGCAAGGCAACTTTTTGGGTTGGAAAGGGTCCCGACTCAAAACATCTCAAGATTTGGGGTGGCACAGTGGCGCAGCGGTAGAGTTGTTGCCTTATAATACCAGAGACACAGGTTCGATCCTGATTACGAGTCCTGTCTGACCAGAGTTTGTACATTCTCCGGGAGCTCCAGTTTCTTCCCACATTTTAAAGACATGCAGGTTGATAGGTTAATTGGCTGCTGCAAATTGTCCCTAATAGAAACATAGACATAGAAACATAGAAATTAGGTGCAGGAGTAGGCCATTCGGCCCTTCGAGCCTGCACCGCCATTCAATATGATCATGGCTGATCACCCAACTCAGTATCCCGTACCTGCCTTCTCTCCATACCCTCTGATCCCCTTAGCCACAAAGGCCACATCTAACTCCCTCTTACATATAGCCAAAGAAATGGCATCGACTACCCTCTGCGGCAGAGAGTTCCAGAGATTCACCACTCTCTGTGTGAAAAAAGTTCTTCTCATCTCGGTTTTAAAAGATTTCCCCCTTATCCTTAAGCTGTGACCCCTTGTCCTGGACTTCACCAACGTCGGGAGCAATCTTCCTGCATCTAGCCTGTCCAACCCCTTAAGAATTTTGTAAGTTTCTATAAGATCCCCTCTCAATCTCCTAAATTCTAGAGAGTATAAACCAAGTCTATCCAGTCTTTCTTCATAAGACAGTCCTGACATCCCAGGAATCAGTCTGGTGAACCTTCTCTGTACTCCCTCTATGGCAAGAATGTCCTTCCTCAGATTTGGAGACCAAAACTGTACGCAATACTCCAGGTGTGGTCTCACCAAGACCCTGTACAACTGCAGTAGAACCTCCCTGCTCCTATACTCAAATCCTTTTGCTATGAAAGCTAACATACCATTCGCTTTCTTCACTGCCTGCTGCACCTGCATGCCTACTTTCAATGACTGGTGTACCATGACACCCAGGTCTCGCTGCATCTCCCCCTTTTCCTAGTCGGCCACCATTTAGATAATAGTCTGCTTTCCCGTTTTTGCCACCAAAATGGACAACCTTACATTTATCCACATTATACTGCATCTGCCAAACATTTGCCCACTCACCCAGCCTATCGAAGTCACCTTGCAGTCTCCTAGCATCCTCCTCACAGCTAACACTGCCCCCCAGCTTAGTGTCATCCGCAAACTTGGAGATATTGCCTTCAATTCCCTTATCCAGATCATTAAAATATATTGTAAATAGCTGGGGTCCCAGCACTGAGCCTTGCGGTACCCCACTAGTAACTGCCTACCATTGTGAAAAGGACCCGTTTACTCCTACTCTTTGCTTCCTGTTTGCCAGCCAGTTCTCTATCCACATCAATACTGAACCCCCAATGCCGTGTACTTTAAGTTTGTATACTAATCTCTTATGTGGGACCTTGTCGAAAGCCTTCTGGAAGTCCAGATACACCACATCCACTGGTTCTCCCCTATCCACGCTACTAGTTACATCCTCGAAAAATTCTATAAGATTCGTCAGACATGATTTACCTTTCGTAAATCCATGCTGACTTTGTCCAATGATTTCACCACTTTCCAAATGTGCTGCTATCCCATCTTTAATAACTGACTCTAGCAGTTTCCTCACTACCGATGTTAGACTAACTGGTCTGTAATTCCCTGTTTTCTCTCTCCCTCCCTTCTTAAAAAGTGGGGTTACGTTTACTACCCGCCAATCCTCAGGAACTACTCCAGAACCTAAATAGTTTTGAGAGATTATTACTAATGCATCCACTATTTCTGGAGCTACTTCCTTAAGTACTCTGGGATGCAGCCTATCTGGCCTTGGGGATTTATCGGCCTTTAATCCATTCAATTTACCCAACACCACTTCCCGGCTAACCTGGATTTCACTCAATTCCTCCAATTCCTTTGACCCGCGGTCCCCTGCTATTTCCGGCACATTATTTATGTCTTCCTTAGTGAAGACGGAACCAAAGTAGTTATTCAATTGGTCCGCCATATCCTTGTTCCCCATGATCAACTCACCTGTTTCTGACTGCAAGGGACCTACATTTGTTTTAACTAATCTCTTTCTTTTCACATATCTATAAAAACGTTTGCAGTCAGTTTTTATGTTCCCTGCCAGTTTTCTTTCATAATCTATTTTTCCTTTCCTAGGATGTAGGATAGAACTAGTGTAGAGATAATCACTAGTCCTCCGAACTCAGACGATGATCCTGAGTGTAGTGAGGGGGAAGAAGTTGCTTCAGGTGTTAGTAGGTTGGTGGATTACCTGGATTCCAGTGCTGTGCCTCGAGGGAGATTTGGGAGTTTCTGAAACCAAAAAAGAGCCTAAGGACCAAAATTGAGTCAGCTGGAAGATGGTGGCCTGACCGGCCCAGACTTATCAAGTCACTGGATGCTATACTTGGAAGTAAAGATAGAGGTCTTCCCGAGTCTGAGAAGCGTCAGTTCGGGGACTTTTTGAAGATCCTAAGAGAGAGGGGCCCCGCACCCATGAGGAGTGCGAGGAAAAAACCCTAGTGTGTTTTCAATATGAAGATCACAATTGCCAGCCAAAACATGAATGGCAGAAGGGGGGGACTTTCATAGATTTCATAATCTATCAGTCCTCAGAGAGGGGAAATATGTAGTGAGGTTTCTGCAAGAGACGTATTTATGTGAATAACCGACCTGGCTACTGGAGTGGGAAGGGGGGGGTCTACACGAGCCACCTCAGCACAAATTTGAGTGGGGTGGCTTTCCTGCTGGCCCCGACTTACCAACCAGAGATCTTGAAGGTGCAGGAAGTTGTGCCAGGCCGTTTGTTCTTTCTGGCCATGAGCCTGGATGGCATGCCATTACATTCCAGCACCACACGATGCAGGCGTGTCTACTTCAGGAGGTGGCTGCTCTGCTGAACACTATTGATTATGGAGCGTGTGTCTTCCTTGGGGGGGGACACTTCACTTGCACACTTGAGGTGCGAGATCACTCAGGTACTCAATGTGCCCCTGCTGTAGCGAAGAAGTTAATTGGTTTGATTGTCTCTTTTGAGTTCGTTGATGTGTGGCAAAACCTCCACCCTGATTCCAACTCTTTCTCGCGGAGGTCTGAAGGTGGTGGTTCCCGTATTGATCACATATACATCTCCGGAGCCTATGTCTCTCGTGGCTCCGTGGACAAGGGGTGGGGTGGGCATGGCAGGGTTGGCGAGGGCCGATCGGTGGGGGGTGGGATGTCCCTGTCGGTTTATTCCTGGGCTTGGCCAAGATGGCCATTCGCAGGTCCAGGCAGCGGGCGGTCGATGGTCACACCACAGTCGGCTGCCTGCCCCTCTTCCAGGCCTACGTCCGTGCTCGCGTGTCCCTGGAGAGGGAACACGCGGTGTCAATAGACAATAGACAATGGGTGCAGGAGTAGGCCATTTGGCCCTTCGAGCCAGCTCCGCCTTTCAGTGTGATCAAGGCTCATTATTCCCAATCAGTACCCCGTTCCTGCCTTCTCCCCATATCCCCTGACTCAGCTATTGTTTAAGAGCTCTCTCTTGAAAGCATCCAGAGAACCTGCCTCCACCGCCCTCTGAGGCAGAGAATTCCACAGACTCACCACTCTCTGTGAGAAATGGTGAGTTTCCTCGTCTCCATTCTAAATGGCTTACTCCTTATTCTTAAACTGTGGCCCCTGGTTCTGGACTCCCCAAACATCAGGAACATGTTTCCTGCCTCTAGCGTGTC
Organism: Leucoraja erinaceus; assembly: GCF_028641065.1. Lineage (NCBI taxonomy): Eukaryota > Metazoa > Chordata > Chondrichthyes > Rajiformes > Rajidae > Leucoraja > Leucoraja erinaceus. The sequence continues at coordinate 61,035,271 of NC_073378.1, read as the reverse complement.
CAAGCCCTTAGCAATCTTATATGTTTCAATGAGATCCCTCTCATCCTTCTAAACTCCAGAGTGTACAAGCCCAGCTGCTCCATTCTCTCAGCATATGACAGTTCCGCCATCCCGGGAATTAACCTTGTAAACCTACGCTGCACTCCCTCAATAGCAAGAATGTCCTTCCTCAAATTAGGGGACCAAAACTGCACACAATACTCCCGGTGTGGTCTCACTAGGGCTCTGTACAACCGCAGAGGGACCTCTTTGCTCCTATATTTGATTCCTCTTGTTATAAAGGCCAATATGCCATTCATTTTCTTCACTGCCTGCTGTACCTGCATGCTTACTTTCATAGACTGATGTACAAGGACCCCCAGATCCCGTTGTACTTCCCCTTTTCCTAACTTGACGCCATTTAGATGGTAATCTGCCTTCCTGTTTTCACTACCAAAGTGGATATCCTCACATTTATCCACATTAAACCTCGTCTGCCCACTCCCCCAACCTGTCCAAGTCACAGTTCACACTGCCACCCAGCTTTGTGTCATCTGCAAATTTGCTAATGTAACTTTGAATCCTTTCATCCAAATCATAGATGTATATTGTAAATAGCTGCGGTCCCAGCACCGAACCTTGCGGTACCCCACTAGTCACTGGAGATGGAGATGTTGGAGGCCTTCCGTGAACGCTGGTCGCTGCAAGGGATCGAGTACATTGTAAATAATGATTGCACCATTGTACTAGAATGACTGCTTGATATATTGTAACTATTGAACGTTTATGTACTTTCGGTACGCTGGAATATGCAATTGCTGAATAAAGTCCTTGGAAAAAGAAAAAAGAGAGTGAGAGAAAGAGAGTGCGAGAAAGAGAGAGATGGCAGCGCCCGCGGTGAGGTATGCGTGAGTCCCGGGGACTATTATTAATTAACAATCGTCGCCGTCGTCCACAGAAGGTGAGAGTTTGGGACTCGGGGGCCGTGTGGGGAGAGAAAAATACCCCCCGTAACTTACGTTTATAGCGGCTCTCCATCGTCGTCCTCACATGAATGGGAGATCGGGTCGGGACCCGAGGGGGCGAGGGAGAGAGACGCTGGAGACCGGGACCAGAGACACCGAGACTCGGAGTCGGCGAACTCCCGACTGCGGGTGCCCGTTCCCAGTGAGAAATGGATGTGAAGCCAGCCCAGCCCAGCCCAGCACAGCCCAGCCATCGCTGTGTGAGAGAGGGAGAGAGAGAGAGATCCGGGTGCGTGCTGCGTGAGAGGGACCCCTGGCTTTGCTGCAGCTCCACAAGGCCTTGAGTAACAGCCCGTGAAATCTGGCCCGAGGCTAGTCGACCCAACGCAAGGCCCAAACCCAAGAACAACTGTGTGGCCAAAAACTATTCAAACTCAAACTTATCCAACTTAAACTTAAACTTACCAAAAATAGTCGTTTCTAGGATGAACCCCTGAAAACTATACCTAAAGTGGGACAGAGTGCAACACGGAAACTTGGAAAAGAGAGATAAACAAACAAATAAATAAATAAACGAATAAATAAATAAATAAACAAATAAATACACAAATAAACAGATAAAATGCTGCAAACAGATCAGATAGGTCAGAGCAGCATAACATGCAGAACAAAGAGCTGTGAAATAGTATACCCGCCTAAATGCAAGAGCGAAAATGCAAAAGAAAAACATATTGAGTATAGGAGCAGGGAGGTTCTACTGCAGTTGTACAAGGTCTTGGTGAGACCACACCTGGAGTATTGCGTACAGTTTTGGTCTCTAAATCTGAGGAAGGACATTATTGCCATAGAGGGAGTGCAGAGACGGTTCACCAGACTGATTCCTGGGATGTCAGGACTGTCTTATGAAGAAAGACTGGATAGACTTGGTTTATACTCTCTAGAATTTAGGAGATTGAGAGGGGATCTTATAGAAACTTACAAAATTCTTAAGGGGTTGGACAGGCTAGATGCAGGAAGATTGCTCCCGATGTTGGGGAAGTCCAGGACAAGGGGTCACAGCTTAAGGATAAGGGGGAAATCCTTTAAAACCGAGATGAGAAGAACTTTTTTCACACAGAGAGTGGTGAATCTCTGGAACTCTCTGCCACAGAGGGTAGTTGAGGCCAGTTCATTGGCTATATTTAAGAGGGAGTTAGATGTGGCCCTTGTGGCTAAGGGGATCAGAGGGTATGGAGAGAAGACAGGTACGGGATACTGAGTTGGATGATCAGCCGTGATCATATTGAATGGCGGTGCAGGCTCGAAGGTCCGAATGGCCTACTCCTGCACCTAATTTCTATGTTTCTATAAGCAGAAAACCATCCAGGAAAACCCAGAGGTCCTTTACACAGATTACGCCCAACATCAAGGGCGTAGGAAGAAGAGTAACCTAATATTCTTCACCAACTGCATCAATCCATGGAGAGACACTATAATCGAAAACTACCCACATGTCCACAGGAAGGGGATTGTATGTGGGGGCAGACTAAAAGTATGCAAAGACCAAAGCCTGGATAAAGATGATCCTCTCCTTACTATTTCCTACTATCAAAAAGGCAAGATCATGATACAGGGAAACTCAGAAAACTTGGACTCTTTTGAAGAGGTCTTCCCCCTGCTAAAAGAGAAGGTAAATGAAAAAAGGACCAATACCCACCAGGGTAACTATGAAGATGACAGTCCACTAGAGACAACTGCTGCCATGGCCATCTCTACCCCTCCTACACCTCACAATTTAAGCCGCCAGCTGAGAGAGAACCTGGCTCACCTAGAACTCGAGTTCACGGAACTTAAACAAGCGCAGGTTAGGCAACTCTACCAGCTGAAAGAGGACTTCAAACAGCTGAGGATGAAAAATGAGAATACCAACTCTGAGATGAAGAGAACCCTGGAAGAGCTGAAACAAGAAAACTGGGCACTCCGTGCACAAATATCCAAAATGAAGGAGGACATGAATAATCAGGGAAAATAATTTGTCAAGCAACTCCAGAATGTCAGGGACATTCACCCAGAAGTCCCAAAAAAGCCACATGAAAACACACAGAGCCCAGCTGCTGCTCGCTTTCCCATACCTGCTCCGACCTCTCTGAGTTGCACTCAGCCCACCAATACACCATTAGTGGGCACCCCTTCTGTTACACAACTTGCCCCAGGTACACAGTCAACAGGCAACCCTCACCCTAGCCTCAACCAACTTCCTGCCCCCCAGTCTGACGAGCAAAACCCCGAGGTGGTCCTACTGACTGATTCCAACGGGAAGTTTCTGGATCCCCAGAGGCTGTTCCCAGGTCGCCAGGTATTAGTCAAAAGTTGCAGCACCACAGACCAGGCAATGAGGGTCCTGAGCAAAGACACCATTGGGAGCCCTCACCACCTTGTGATCCATACAGGCACGAATGACTTGCGCACCTTATGCCATCGTACTGCTGGGGCAATAACGAGGATGGCAGAAAAAGCCAGCAAGGAATTACCTGAATCGAGGATTGTGATCTCTACCCTGCTGCCCAGGACGGATACCCCACCCCATGTGATCCACGATACCAACATGGAGATCAGCAGAGGATGTGCCACCTTCCCTAATGTCCAATTGGCCCACCACCCGACCATCGGTACATGGGACCTCCATGATGGAGTATATCTAAACAGACAGGGGGTGAGGGTCTTCGCAAAGAACCTCAAATATACTGCCCTGGGACGTAACCTTCCTACCCCCTCGATCAATCGGAATCCAAGAGGCCAATCTGGACTCCCTTCCCCCCACCATGTAAGGATCAGCCGCCAAACTTAGAGGAGACAGAACAGCCCAGCCAGGGCCGCCATTGCCCCCGGCTCATCATTCCTGCCACAGCCGCAGATCACCCCGGAGATGGGAGAGATCAGGCAGCTGCTGCACATCCTATGTTCCCACCTCCTATAGTAACAAAGGATACAAATATATAAACAGTCCCTTCCGAGTGACTGATAAAAACAGCATATGATTGCACTGAATTAGTACTGTTGATGTTGATATTGATATTAGTACTGTTGATATTGATTATTAATATAGTTATTATTACTAGGTGGCAGTATGAGTCTGCCTTACCATGGCATACAAAACTGTACCTAACATTCCCCAATTATAGAAAAAACTAGTGTTTTCGCACCTGTCCCACAAAATAGGTTTTATTTAAACTAAAAAAGAAGAGAATATAAATACAAAATAAATGAGTTCATTCCATATAGGCTGCTGGAATATCCAGGGTCTCTACTCTTCAACCTTCGGGATGAAGACTGGGAACCCTGAGTTCCTAAAGTCTATAGAAGACACTGATATAATGATATTAACAGAAACATGGTATCAAAAGGATACGTTCATTCACTGTCCCTCAGGGTACCATGAAGTCATGGTGCCCTCAGTAAAAACTACTGATATACATAAGGGCAGAACCTCCGGGGGGGTCTTGGTGTGGTACAAAGAAGAACTAGACAGTCACATTACATCAATAAAACAGGGGAAATCACATATATGGTTGAAACTAGATTAAAAAATTGGAATAATTGGAAAAGATATATATCTATGTGCCGCCTACATACCCCCAACAGAATCACCATATTTTGAAGAGGATATATTTGAAACTCTCCACAGGGAAATCAATCATTTCCAGGCCCAGGGAAATGTGCTACTATGTGGAGACCTGAATGCAAGGACCGGATGTGAACCCGATTCCATAGACCCACAGGGCAACAACCATGTGTTCGGTCAAACCCCCTTGTATGTCACACCAACTATCATTAACCGAAACAACCTTGACTGTGAAATAAATAAAAGTGGTAGAGAGGTAGTGCATCTCTGTCGAGCCTTGGGCCTGTACATAGTTAATGGTAGGCTCAGAGGGGACTCGCTGGGAAGGTTCACATATTCCTCAGCACTTGGGTCTAGCGTGGTAGACTACGCAATTACTGACATAGACCCCTGCACCATCAGTGCATTCACTGTTAGGCAGCAGTCCCCTCTCTCAGACCATAGTCAAATCAACGTGTACCTAAAATTTCCTGTTCAAACTAAAGACGTAAAAAAGGAACCCAGTAAGCTGTATAAGCTAAATCGGACTTACAAATGGGCTTCAGATAGTGGAGATAAATTCATCAAGACCCTGAACTCACCTGATCTCACAAATAAAATACCGAAATTCAAGACAAACCCATACGAGACTACTAGAGATGGTGTAAACATGGCTATAAATGACATTAATATGATCTTTCACAAGGCAGCTATCAAAGCTGACCTTGGGAAACAGAAGAGAAAAATTATCAAAAAACACAACCATGAAAAATGGTTCGACCATGAGTGTAAAAGTGTCAGAAAAGACCTGAGGAAAATATCGAACCAAAAACACCGTCAACCAAACAGCCCAGACTTACGTATTAGATATAATGAAACTCTTAAAAGGTATAAACATACGATTAGGAACAAAAGACAAAATTACACTCACAAAAGACTTGAAGAAATTGAAAATTCCATAAATCAAAACCAATTTTGGGATATGTGGAATAACCTGAGCACAACAAAACTACAAACACTACCAATTCAAGACGGTGATATCTGCAGAGCACACTTCAAAAATCTATATAAAGACATCCCAATAAATAAAATAAACTCAAATTATTCCCATATCAAAGAAAAACTCCAAACACTAGAAACAGTAATTAAAGATTATCAAAACCCTCTTGATTCCCCAATTACTTTGGAAGAACTGACCAAAAAAATGAAATCTCTTCACTCAAATAAAGCCTGTGGTCCAGACAGCATTAAAAATGAAATGCTCAAGTACAGCACTCCGGAGATGCAGGACATAGTGCTTAGGCTGTTCAACATCATACTACGTTCAGGTTATTTCCCTGATATTTGGTGTCAAGGGCTTATTTCACCCATTTATAAGAGTGGAAACAAATTAGACCCAAATAATTATCGTGGCATCTGTGTCAGTAGCTGCCTAGGGAAGTTATTCTTCAGTATCATAAATAACAGAATGCAGGATTTCCTTAACAAACACAACATTCTCAGTAAAAACCAAATTGGCTTCCTCCCAAAACACCGTACCACTGACCACATTTATACCCTCCACACTCTCATTGAAAAACATGTACACCAAGCGAAAAATGGGAAAATATTTGCCTGTTTTATTGACTTTGAGAAAGCATTTGACTCTATTTGGCATGAAGGGCTCTATTACAAACTCCTCGGCTGTGGTATAGGAGGAAAGGTATATGACCTTATCAAATCAATGTATCTGAATAATAAATGTGGCGTTAAAATTGGGGACAAACGCACTGATCTCTTCGCCCAGAGAAGAGGCGTCCGGCAAGGCTGCAATCTGAGCCCGACACTGTTTAATGTATATATCAACGATTTGGCAGTAAAGTTGGACCAGAGCACAGCGCCGGGCCTCTGTCTTCTGGACGGAGAGGTAAAGTCCCTGTTTTATGCGGATGACTTGGTTCTGCTGTCCCCCACAGAACAGGGACTGCAGCAACAGTTGGACCTACTTGATGAGTACTGCCAAAATTGGGCCCTGGCAGTAAATCTAAAGAAAACCAACATCATGATTTTTCAGAAAAGACCCAGATGTCAGGAAGATAAATACAAATTTACTCTCAATGGTATTGTTATCGAACACACTATGAGCTATACTCACCTTGGTCGAACTGTTGCAGCATCAGGGAACTTCAATATGGCAGTGAATGTACTAAAAGAGAAAGTTCGAAGAGCTCTGTACGCAATAAAAAGAAGATTCTACAACATCCAAATCCCAATTAAAATCTGGCTTCAAATATGTGACAGTGTAATCCAGCCTATTGTGCTTTATGGTAGTGAAGTATGGGGTCCGCTCAGTCACCATAGTTATAGTAAATGGGAAAAACATACAACGGAGGCCCTGCATGCGGAATTATGTCGGAACATCCTCCATATCCAAAGGAAAACATCAACAAACGCATGATCGGCGGAATTAGGCAGATACCCACTGATAATAAATATCCAGAAAAGAGCACTACATTTTTGGAATCACCTTAAATCTAACCCCCCTGATACCCTCCAGTTTAAAGCCCTTCAAACACAAGAGGGGAACCCAGAAAAGAGTTCCCTGTGTCAGTTGCCACTGAGACTAACTACCCCTATCCAGTTAAACCCTATCCAATTAAATCCTGACCAGCCTCAGATCAATATTGATCCCCAATTACCAGTTAGAGTGAACCAAATTATCAAACAATGTAAAGAAACGTATTTGGAACATTGGGATAAAGAAACAAAAAGCCTCTCAACTGTTAGAGACATAAAGCAGAGATAGACCCTCACCAAATACAGATTAAGTTACCACTATTTGGCAATTGAAAAAGGAAGACAGAAGAGATCCTGGCAACCAAGAGAAAACAGAATATGCGGCCACTGTTTGACAGATGAGGTTGAAACAGAGGTGCCCTTCCTCCTAAAATGCAAAAAAATTGACAAAACAAGGAAAGCATACTTTGACAAACTCAGTGTGGCAACCCCTGACTTTAAAGAACTAGATGATACATCAAAACTAAAAATAATCCTTGGCAAAGGAAATACGGCACATCTTGGTGCACAATACATAACAGCATTGCACAACCTGAGAGACGGTGAATGACCAACATGCACATATGTACGCACACACTAATTGACATTAACTGACACTAAGAAATTAATATTGATTATTATTTGCTAAACTTGCTATTGTATTGTACTGCTTACAGCTGCAAGAACGTGTAGCAATCAATAAAGGGCTATAGGCCTATTGCGAGTTTATGTACAGGGACATATCTATCCATGCACTGTATACTTGTATTTATACTTATGCATCTTAAATATGTATGTCATGTTTTATACTTTGGCAATATAACAATGTATTTTCTATCATGCCAATAAAGTTTTTTAATTGAATTGAATTGGAAAATTGAATTGAAGAGAGAGAGAGAGAGAGAGAGAGAGAGAGAGAGAGAGAGAGAGAGAGAGAGAGAGAGAGAGAGAGAGAGAGAGAGAGAGAGAGAGAGAGAGAGAGAGAGAGAGAGAGAGAGAGAGAGAGAGAGAGGAGAGAGAGAGTTTTAAGTGCCTCCACAAGTGTGAAAAAATGACAGAGGCGGAGGGGCTTCTTTACATTGTCGAGGGAGCGGCTGCCTTTGGCGGACTGCCACATTGTTGAGAGTGCCTGGAGAGACTGCCAAGAGTATGGGAGAGCGAGTTTTGGAGTTTTTTGGTGTCGTGTTTTTTGGCACTGATTCTCTGCCCTAAAGTCATTTTGCACAGTGCGGCTGCCTGGCTTAATGTGAAGAAGGTGCTTTTGGTGTCAGCAAGAAAAGGCGAGGTCTTTTTATCGGCAGTGGAGTGAATTTGGAGGAGTTTCTACGTTCAGCTGGAGGACTTTGCTTTTTGAGGATTGCTTTGGACTGTGACTGTCCCTGGGAATTGAATTGCTGAGCTGCTGGGGTGCCGGGAGCTGGTTTGTGCCTCTATACCGGATGGCGATGGCGGGGGCTCGGCCGAAGGCGAGGAGCTACGCAGTAGCGACATCAGCAGCGGAAGCGAGGACATCTGAACATGAGCATCATGTTGACTTGGACTGGGACAGTTTTGGTATCTCGGTTCAAACTGGGCCCCAGATGTCCAGGGGATCAATTACGAAGGCTATGAATGCCCTTCTTGGTAGGGGGGCTATTGTCTCTTCCGAGCTCGAGAGGGGAAAGGTTGAGATGATATTGAAGACCCGGGAGGATGTGGTCAAAGTGTTGGAGAGGGGGATTTCAGTGGGGGGAGTCCATATACAGGTGGACCCATGGGTGTCCAGGGTGAGACCGGTTCTCCTGCGGAGTTGCCCCACATGTATTCCGGATGCGACACTCATTCCCACACCTGTCTCAGATTGGGGAGGTGCGGTCTAAGTGCTTTAGGCTCATGCACCCTGGGGGGGACCCGGAGGAAAAAGGGATTTATTAGTTTCAAAAGGAGGGTGTTCGTGAAGGTGGGGGAGGGGGAAGGTGATGAGGGGAGTTTCGAGGTGGAGTGTAGGGGTCTCCCCAGAACCGTGCGTTGGAGTTGGGGAAAGGCACGGTGTCATGCGTGCAGTGGTTATGGACATCTCCGAAGGGAATGTCCTAATCAAGGGGTCGCTGCTAGAACTTCTCGCGCAGCGGCCCAGGAATGCACTGCTGGCCCATCAGGGGGTGCTCGTCAGGTCTCGGAGGGGCGGGGTGGAATCGCTGACCTGGCAGGGGCTGCCGGCTCTGCCTCGGTGATCCGGGGCAGCGGGGATAGCCCTTCTGGGTCTGCAGTTTCAGCCTTGGGGACCCAGGGCAGCAAGGGCCCCCGCCCCCCACATCCTGAACCTGAGGGGGTGGCTGAAGGTGAGGCACAGGGTGAGGGGGGAGGGAAGTGGGAGCAGCAGAAGAAGAAGAAGAAGAAGAAGAAGCAGAAGCAGATAAAGACCACCCAAGCGAGTCAAAAGCAGGCGGGTGTGCTACTGCCGAGTGCGGAGATCACCCAAGGGGCGCCTGTCAGCTCCGGGGGGGTCCAGAGTGAAACTGCCGTGGCCCAGCAAGGAGCTGAGGTGGCTCTGAAGGGGGTAGGGAAGGCAAAACGCGCGGGTGGTAAAGAGGCGGGGGGTAGTGTGGAGGAGGAAGGCCCTCTCCTTATGGAGGTTACCACACCGCCGCATGCTAGTGGGACAAAAAGGAGGATTGGGCCTGGTGAGGAAGAGCAGGGACGTGAGTCCAAAGTTAGGGGGGTGGATTTTTCCAGATCTTCCACCACCGATGTGGTTGGAGGTCAGGAAATGACGTCGTCTGGGTTGGAGGTTGAGCATCCACCTCAGGGATCTCTCGAGGGTACCACAGGGTCAGGTGATGGGGTAGACCCCTCTGGAGTTGTGTCCTCTGGGCGGGGGGATGTCCTTTTGTCTCAGGGGCCCTCCGAGGGGGGGATCTCATCGTGTGTTGATCTTGGCTCCCCTGGGGGTGTGTCTTCTGGGTCGGAGGAGGTCCCCTCGTTTCAGAGGCCTACTGAGGGTGTTAGCACGCAGGAGGGTGGGGTAAGCTCCCCTGGTAGTGCGGACCCTGAGACGGGGGATGAGCAGAGTCAGACCAGGGGGGTGGGAGGTCGGGGGGGGGGGGGGGAGTGGTGTTCCAATCAGTGCTCAATTTGAGAGCCAATGGTGGTTCTGAGGTGTATATTGTATTGCCGGTTGATTTAGCAGGGGAGGGGAAAAAATCTAGTGGAGAGCCTCTGGGTGTTGCCAGTGGAGGGGGTGCTTTCGGTGCTGTGGAGGTCGGAGTTACTTCAGGCAGCGACCTTCTTTCAGATTCTGGGGGTGCCAGTTTACCACAGACCCTGGGGGTGCCTCTTATTTTCTCTTCCCCAGGCCCAGATATAGAGGGTGAGGAC